>NC_082711.1:43481378-43498878 GCF_030144855.1 Hypanus sabinus
AACTACTCTGTTGTGAACCTACCAGCACATCCCTAATCACTACAGTTGAGCACCACTACAAACAGTTTGATCACTTGCACTAAAATGAACTTGGTATTTTTATTGCTCCAATTGTGTTCTTTTTTTTGTAATTTTTTAAACGTATGCTTTCCTTGTGAATACCCCTCAGTGGGTGCTACATGCCACTGCAAGGAAGTATTTCTTTGCACCTGTGCATAAATGCACTTGTGCGCATGACAATAAACTTTGCTTTGACTTTGTTCCTTCAGGAACCGATGAAGTACACATGAAATTCAGCCTTACAAGTTCAGCATTCAGGAAGTTAACTGGAGCCTTCTGTCTCTGATGAGCAAGCCTTGGGAACTTGATCATAACAAAGAGATTGAGAAAAGAAACCTGCAAACAGGTCAACCTATTGGCATGAGCCATCAGCAGGAGGTTGCATTCGGCTGGGGTATTTGGATTCCAGTGCATTGTGTACATGAAGTCAAGAGCAAGGCTTTAACTCCTTCATGATGAAGCAGTCACAGACGTCTGGCACAGAGAGCCAGTTTCAATTGCAGGCTAGGGGATCTCAAGTACTTCTATCCTGAGAAAAAAACATTCATGATTTCCAGAACTGCTGCCAACTGCCAGTACAGTGTGTGAGCACACCAAGTAATCTATTTGAAGACAGTTTGTAGACTTGCTACAACATAATCAGGGTACTTGTCCTTAAAGTCTTGTTGGCAGTGCTGAGTTTCCACTGCAGCACCCACCGATTGGGTAACTTCCTGCTGGTGCTGCACCTGAACATCAGCCAGCAGCCAACAGATGCTTCATAATGGGTGGGTCCACTGAGCCTGAGATGGAGCTGGGTCCCCATTTTCATGCCAGAAAGCACGGGCTCTAAGCTCTGGACAGTGCGTGCCAGGTTAAAACTAGACTCTTCACTTCTTTGGTATTGCTCCAGTCAATGCAGAAAACACTTCAGACCTCATCCATACCTTTTACAGTGAAACTAATGTGATCTCATCCAGAGGAAACTGGCACTTGGGTGATGCTCACAGCCTCACTGCGACCAAAGGTGAGTAGGACAGGGCTGAGATATGGTGGTCATCTCTCCTGGGATAGTGGTGACCTGGACCAAGCAATAAGTTGCACCTGAACTGCAGGGGGACTAGTATCCTGGCAGGGTATTTGCCTAGTGCTACTCAGGAAGATTTAAACTCGTTTGCCAAGGGAGTGGGATGTGAAGTACAAGAGTAGCAGAAGGAAAAATGCAAGCAAATGCAGGAATTAATGTGATCGCAGTAGGCAGAACAGGAAGGTGCAGGGTAGGGTGGAGATCCTGATAGACTAATTTACATTTATTTTAATGCAAGAAGCCTGACAGCTAAGGTAAATGAATGAGGATATAGATGGGAACATGAGACAAGGGTGTTACTGAAACTTGGGTGAAGAATCGACAAGACTAGGAGCTCAATGGTCCAGAATACAGATGCTACCAGTGGAGGTAAGAGAGGAGGAGGAGTTGTGATATTGAACAGGGAGAACATCACAGTATTCTTGTGGGCAGATGTATGACAGGTGCATTTTAATGTGGATAAATGTGAGGTTATCCACTTTGGTGGCAAGAACAGGAAGGCAGATTACTATCTAAATGGAGTCAAATTAGGAAAAGGGGAAGTACAACGAGACCTAGGTTTTCTTGTACATCAGTCAATGAAAGCAAGCATGCAGGTACAGCAGGCAGTGAAGAAAGCTAATGACATGCTGGCCTTTATAACAAGAGGAATTGAGTAAAGAGGTCCTTCTGCAGCTGTACAGGGCCCTGGTGAGACCCCACCTGGAGTATTGTGTGCAGTTTTGGTCTCCAATTTTGAGGAAGAACATTCTTGCTATTGAGGGAGTGCAGCGTAGTTTAACAAGGTTAATTCCCAGAATGGCGGGACTGTCATATGTTGAAAGATTGGAGCAACTGGGCTTGTATACACTGGAATTTAGAAGGATGAGAGGGGATCTGATTGAAACATATAAAATTATTAAGGGATTGGACACACTGGAGGCAGGAAGCATGTTCCCGCTGATGGGTGAGTCCAGAACTAGAGGCCACAGTTTAAGAATAAGGAGTAAGCCATTTAGAACAGAGATGCGGAAAAACTTTTTCACCCAAAGAGTGGTGGATATGTGGAATCCTCTGCCCCAGAAGGCAGTGGAGGCCAATTCTCTGGATGCATTCAAGAGAGAGTTAGATAGAGCTCTTATAGATAGTGGGGTCAAGGGATATGGGGAGAGGGCAGGAACAGGGTACTGATTGTAAATGATCAGCCATGATCACAGTGAATGGCGGTGCTGGCTAGAAGGGCCGAATGGCCTATTCCTGCACCTACTGTCTATTGTCTATTGTGGGATAGTCCAGTAAGGCCTATAGTCTGACCAATGGAATGATTTCCCCCATCATTTTCAGCTTTCCTCTCAGATAGTCCCTCAGGATGGAGAATAACTTACTAACTCAGGTTTTGTGACTTCTATGATGACCATTGAGGCCAACAGGAGAACAACAGAGCCTTCCACAGATGGGGCAGGAGACACCTGATGTAACAGTGTGTGGATGGCCTATGAGCTAATGGGCTCTTACCATTAACACTGAGACTACAATGCATGGATTTGCGGTCCTTAATACATTCCCAAGTATCCTTCTCACCTTTGAGATGAGCCAGAAATTTCCATGAAACATGGAGATGTTTCTTTGAGGAAGTATTGAGCACATCCTTGAATCTTTTCCTTGTGCCTTCACAGAGCTCAGAATAGAGTGCTTGATTCAGGAGTCTGGTGTCAGACCTGCAAGAAGCACAGATGGATCTCAGTGCTGGAGTTGTTGCCAAGAAAAGTCATTGACAATGGTTTGCTGGTCCTTCCATTGAATCGGGGAATTTTGCAGAGACAGTGTTGGTGTTATCATTCAAGGGCCTTGAGTTGCCTGCTATAGGTAGTCCAGGTTTCAAAAGCACATAAAAGGGCTGGGATTGTTTCTGAAATCTGGAGGAGTGGTACAAATTCCAGTACAGTACTTGCAGACCCTTGTGTCTCCATTGCATTGCTCCAGGTTGCAGGGATCACTGCTGCTCAGTACTTCCGTGGGTTATATTCCATGTCAAAAGCTTTGATTTTCAAATTTCCTTTTCTTCGGTTGACCAGACATAGTGCAGCAGCATTCATCATCAATGAGTATCATCAGAGATTAGTGTGCTGAGGAGAGGGTGGGTTGGTAAAGGGACTGGCTTCGATTATTGCTGATGGTTCTCACTGCAGTGACTGTGAACAAAGTCGCTGGACAGACACTTAAACTGGTGATATTGAGTCTTTATTCATCACAACAAGCAGGCATCATTCTTCAGACACTCTCAGTAGAAGCTCACAAACCCAAAAGAACATCACAATGTTTATACCATTAAGATCAAAGGCAACAGTAGGTGATTCACACAATTTCAGTAGTTGCAATCACATTGTTTACTTCAATAGTTTGAGTTTGCCAATGGTTCCTTTGTGATACATAGTAGAAGCACACTGTAATTGATAAGGCACCTCTGAAGGTCCATGCACGTTTGGGAGAAAGTAAAGAACACAAATATTCTAAAATCTTTTGACAACAGAGAGCCAACACCAAAAAGCAATATTGTCAGGGCTGTCTCTGAATACTCAACTATTGATTGTCTATACCTGTGTCCATGTTTGATATACTAAATTGACAACATCGATCTGCTCCGCCAGCTTGAACTCAAGTCACAATGATGCAAATAAGTTAGTCATGTTGCCTGGTTCGATGTAAACCAATTAACACAAACCCATTGTCTGAACATTTGGATGATGCATTTGCAATCTCTTAGTCTGTGATTAGTCTCTATTCTCTTAACCTATACTTTTATTTTACAAAAAAAAAACTGAAGGCTAATTGTAAGTTTCCTGAACTTACAGTATTTACATTTACAATAAGAATTGAAGCCTGGTTCTTATTTGAATTAATATCTGCTATATTCACGTAAATCCAGAATACTCCCTATAATACCCTCCTCTTGGCCCCTGGACAGAAATCTGTCCCAGGAAAGCCAAACTTAAAGGAAAATCTGATTAAACAGAGCAACAAAAATGCTCTTCATTTCAGATCCCTTCCCCAGTTACTGACCTAGTATGTTCCTATATCTACACTATCAAACATCCCTGATTAGCTATCTACAAGACTGTGCAGAGATGGAAATCAAACATTTCAGAAATGTGATCACATCTTCTTCACCCCTTCCTTCTCTGTTAGCTAAAGCTATCAGTAGTGACTGTCAATAGTTACTCTGTGAGCAGGGTCACAGCAAGGTAACGTTGTTCAAGTTCACACAGGCAACAGTTCACATTCCATGCCATGACAGAAGATTGTCAGAATGATTTTGACACACGTCTTTTACAGGAATGTTTAGGGTGGACTCTATCTGAAAGGCTACAAGGACCTTGACTCAGTGGCACCCTCTCCTGGACTGTTCTTCTGTTCATTGGCCCAACAACTGAAAGGGCCAGCTTATTTGTACTCACTCCTTCTGACAGAATGTGCGATTTCTTCTCTCTTCCTCAGTCTGCCTTGCCATTGAGCTTGTGGAATTTAATGTATTGGCCTTACTTCAAATCCTTTCCCAGCTGTTTTCCCCAATATCTTTCTATTCTGATCAATACAATTGATCATCTACTTCCAAGAAACAGCCTTCATTACAAAGTATAGTTATTGTTACACTTTAAGCTTCATTCACAGTTCGCTCTGCCTCCCTAGCTCCTGGCTGTGGGAGGATTATCTTCTCTGCCTCTGCCTTTCTCTGATAGCAATGTTTTGCTGTTGTTTTGCTCAGTCCCTCGACACTTTAAGCTGGTTACTGAGGCCCTTCACATCCTGGGTCATTTATTCCTATAAGTTCCAGGTTCACCACAACCTGTAATCACCCCATAAGAGAGTCGCATTGCTTGCTCACTCAGTAACTCATAGATGCTCAGACCCAGTATGTAGTTTAGGGTTGCTCACAATCTCATCAGGATTCCTAGCAATATGTCAACCCATGCCTTTCCCGTCTCTGTTATAGGTTTAGCTAAGAGAGTTTTGGTTGTTCGGTTCACCCTTTCTACCATCCTTAAGCTTTCAGGGTGGTAGGGTACGTGGAATCATAGTTGAATCCCACATCACTTTCACTGTGAAATGTGCTCTCTGATCTGTGACCACCTGAGCTGGGGTTTCCAGGTGTGGAGAGGATTTCCTGAGCTCAAACCCATGCCACCGTATTGGTGGTTCCCTCTCTCATTGGGAAAGCCTCTATCCACCAGATGATAGAGATCACCAGACCATAGCTTTCCCTCACTGCTGTTTGGCAGGGGACCCACAAAGTCCAGTTGGATGATTGCCCAGGGCCCCCTTGCCATGGCTGCTTTGTCAACTGCACCTTTATGCCCTCAACTGGATTATGCTGAGCACAAATGATCCAACAGCATCAGAATTTCTCAACCTCTTTGCCTGTCGCTGGCCAGCCCCAGGCCTGCCAGAGGGTCATAATCATGCTGTGCTTTCCTGCTGCATCAATTCATGATATAAGTTCAGTAGTATCTGCCTAATATATGGTGGGGCTACTGCGAACCTGCCTCCCAGTGAGTCCAGTTCCTGTCTGGTGCTTCCTTGGCTCCCACTCTCTTCTATTTCTCCTCCTCTGCCTCCACCTCTTCACGTAATTTTACTAAACTGGCTCCAGTAGCTTCTTTCTGCATGCTTCCAACTTCTGTTGACGCATGCTCCTTTTCTCTCTCTGCCCTGAGATTAGCACATTCATTCCCTTTTTGCTCCTTTTGCTCCCCTTTCCGGTGAGTCTTTACTTTAATTTCTGCTCCCTCTGCAGGCAACTGCACTGCTTTTGACACATCTTGCCTGTGTTTGGTCCCTACCCCCGGGACTTCCATACATCGTCCCGTCTCCTGTCCCTGTCTGGGGCTGCTGTCTCTCTGTGGATCACACATGTTCAACATCCCTGTCTTGCCCATCTTATTTTTCCCTTTCCTGAGTCTATGATGGCACTTGCCTTATTCAGTGTGCCGATCCCCAGGATAGTACCCTCCTGTTTGGGCTCGGCCAAAAATCCGCAGGAAGTGGCACTTCTTCTATCTCAGGAGCCTGAGGCTCACTTCGCTCAGCTCTTTTACCTGCACCTCCAGCACTGGTAATGTAGATCCTGAGCAAAGGCAGATCAGTTATTGACACAGGTGACGCTGTGTCCACTAACACATCACATTGCTGGCCCCTTTATTAAACCCCTTGTGTACATCTGTGGGTAACCAGCACTCGCAATGGAGGCTGCTGCAAGCAGTTTGTCTGAGCTGGATGTTGGCCTCACCAGCTCTATAATCTGCTCGTACAGAGAAGACACTGCTGCCCTTCTGACTGTCTTGGTGTGTGACTCTCACATCTTTCTCTCTTTTTCGGACACCATCTCTAACTCTGGCCTGATAGGTTTACTCTTCCAGGTCTCTTCTGGTACTCCCTTGCAGATGCCCCAGTTACTGGCACACAAAGCAAAACCTCTGTGTCTTTACAGCAGCTACATCCACTGCAGCCATTTTACAACAACTTTTCTCCCTCCTCTGATCTATTTCCCCAGCCCAAGATCCTACAGATGGGTAGGTCAATCCCACTGCTATTCCCAAATCTAAAACCCAGTGATGTGCTGACCTCACACTTTCCTTCAACACTTTCAGGAAGATTGGGTCATTCAACCCCGAGTATTCTCCATACACTTGATAGTTACGCTATGCATAATTCACGGTTGTCTCATTCATTTTCTGAACTACTGGCTTTATCACTCCCCAGTTACTGTCACCTCTCCTGAGTCAATGCCTCATTTCACCTTAAAGCAGTGATATCTCCCTTCATTCCTGGTAGCCACCCATGGGTCCCCCTGCACTCTCTGGGCACGCTGTCCGATTTCACTAACACGTGTATATTTCTGATGAACTTCAATCATTTCCCCGAGCTTCACCGGAATTCTGAATTACCACAAGTGACCCTAAATGAAGGCAGCTCTAACAAAATGCCTCTGCTTTTCCTCTGCTGTGAAAGGCTTTTGAATGATACCAATCATGGTCAAGGGCTGGCTCTGGTTGTCAGGGTTCTCGACCTGACGTTGTCTGACCTTAACAGGTGCCATCCTAACAGATACACCTGGGTACAACCTCTCTCAAATATTTCCACACTAATTCCCAAACTAGGGAAAATATAAAGGATGGATAAAAATTAAACAGTGCAGACTTGAAACCACAATGTACTCTGCAATCTGCCACATCTGTGCTGCTGAACTCATGACGCCTGCATTTAAAACTCTTGTTTCCATGATTTCGAACTTATTCTAAATCACACAAACAAATCACAAGTGAGTATACAGTCTCCTGAACGAGCATACACACACCCTCTGGCGTCCCAAATGGTCAGTAACCACCATTTGCAACTGGTGGCCCTGTCTCATCAGGCTGACCCAAACTGCCTGATAGCTGGTCCCTTATACAAACACACATATCCACATACACAGCTCACTTTAATATTTGTCATTTCAGCTCTCAGCCATGTTCTTTGATACTTTGTGATCCTGTGGTTGTTGACCTGAACAGATCTAAGTGTTGCTGCTACTCTCAAAAATACTCAGCCCTAGACTGCTGAGATCGCTGGAAATCCCCCTGATGTTGCGAATGTGGTCAAAGTCACTGAAGCTGGTGATATAGAGGTCGCTATTCATCACAACCTGCAGGCAGCATTCTGGAGATACCCTCTGTAGAGGCTCACAAAGCCAAAAGTACATCACATTTTATACCCTTAAGATCAAACGTAACAGGGGCTTATTCAATACAATATCAATAGCTACAAAGTCTCCTGATGAAGTGTTTCAGCCCGAAACCTTGTCACTACCTCCTCCCATAGATGCTGTCTGGCCTGCTGAGTTCTGCCAGCATTTTGTGTTTTTAGCTACAGAGACATTGTTTATTTCAGTACTTTGGAGTGTCAAGCAATTCTTTTGGATTACATAGTGGACGCACATTGTAATTGATAAGACATCTCTGAAGGTCCAAGCACTTTTGGGACAAACTAATTAACTAATATTCTAGAGCCTTCTGACAACAGAGAGCGAAACTCTGATAGAACAGCTACACAAAAACTATTGATTTCCTATACATGTGATCATGATTTGCTAAGAGACAGCATCCATCTGCCTGGTCTGTCAGCTTGCACTCCAAGTCACGAAGGTGCAAATTGTTTAGTCATGTTTCTTGGTTTGATGGAAGCCGATAAACACAATCCCATTGTTGTACAATTTGGCTCTTGCATATACAATCTCTTAGCCTGTGAAGCAGCCTGTGTTGTTAACTTCAATTTATTGCTTACAATTTATAACAAAAACCTGAAGGCTAATTGCAAGCTTCCAGAACTTATTTACATTTCCAGTAAGAAATGAAGCCCGGTTCTTGTGTAAATTAATATCTGCTACATTCACCTAACTCCAGAATACTCCAGCTTTCCAAGTAGGAGAGAAGATACCTGTGCCAAGGCCAGTAGCCGGATAGTTAGTGCTTGCTCTTGTGCCAGCATGCGATAATGAAGCCAGAGTATAAATTTCATATGAGACTTCCATCTGCTGCAGCAGCAATAAATCGGTCACACATTGCATGGATCATACTTGATTGCTGGTAATATCCAGTTTCTTTTCTGAAGGTTGCTCTGTCATAATAGAGTCATTCCCATTACAATAACACTTTTTAAAGTAATGTCTGTTGGTAGGTCAATGCAAACACTATAGATTTATTTACCCTTCATGTTCTGTTACACACAGGTGAAAAATATTGCACATTGATTTTAGAGGCTGGTAAAGTAGGATCACATGTGAAATGTAAATCGTATGATTACTGCAAGTGTAATTTAATGCGCATTCTGAATAAAATGCATTTCATGATGCAAATGTATTGGGACAAATGTTCTTCAAGGTGTGATTTCACAGATCGTTAGGAATGGCACGGGGTGGAGCCCACACTAGTGTGAAAGTACAGTGGCATTCCCATTACTACAATAATTTCTGTGTTTGGATGTACAGTCACACCTGCATGTTAGCTCCTGTCCACATGACCCCCCTCATGGCAAGGGTAGAGACTGGAGGAGTAGGACGGGGAAAAGCAAGCAATAAACTGCATGGAAGTGTAGAGATAGTTCTGGGATGGAGAAGATCAGCGATTGGAGGGATAATCACAGGAGGACTATGTGGAGGGAGCTGATAAGCAGATGATCAGGGTGGCAAAAGGTTAATAATCAGTGGAAAGAATTACCTGGTTTCCTGTGAAAACATTGGAAGCACAGCAAAGATTGGGGGGTGGGTTGCAGTATGGTTAGTGAAAGAATCTCAGCTGAAGAGTGACTGCAGGTGAGAAAAGAGCAGAGAGCTGGGGTGCTGAAGGATGGAGAATGTGAAGGAGATTAGGGTGAGCGATTGCAGTAGGACATTCAAGGAGGAAGCAAAGATGAGATGGGGGAGAAAAGAGATTGACAAAGATATGAAAGGAATCAAGGAAACCAGAGAGAAGATAATGAGAATTAGGTAAAAGTTATCAACAAGTCAGCAAGAAAATTGAAGGAAGTGGGATTAGATAGAGAATCTGGGAGATAATCAAATGGGTGGAGAAGTTAGGAGAGGGATAGGAGGAAAAATCTGAAGGCACTTAGAGGATGTTGGAAGTTCAATCCCAGGACTGGGTTGGGATAGGAACTAGGGAGCAACATAAAGGCAAAACAGAAATTGATCTTAAGGAAAACTAACACTTTCTGAAAGATCTGTAATTGCTAAACTTCCCACTAAGATCAGCCTTTTAAATAATACAGAGCAGACCTTAATCCTTCATGTAAGGCCAGATCTGCCATCAGTTCAGGAGTCATTCACTGACTATATATGTGTTATAGAAAATAACATTAATACTGTTGTTCATGAGTTGTTCAATGACTGGCAGTAGCCTCAATGTACAGTATATCTACAAGGAAGTATTGCACAAATATTTTCCTACTGAAAGTTTCAATAACCCTGAAGTCGCCCGACTTTCCACTATCTATTTCAATTAAATCAATGTTTATGGTATCAGGCCAAGAAGACCACAACCTTGTCGAGGTTTGGAGACTCGCACACCTCAATGACCCCGAGAGCTACATTGGCTGGAGTCAGGGCTTTATGCTTTGGCTCTTGGTTAGGTCAAAGGATACAGGACAGACAGTGGTCCACGGGTCCTCCAGGTTAGGGGGTTCAGCTCAGGGCTAACAATCCTGACAGGTAAAACAAAATTCCTATAGAAACAGCAATGAAGAATCTTTCTACACCTGAGTGCAATGGTATTTCTGAGTCTCCACCTGGGACTCGCGTGACTGAGAGTAGTGAAAACTGAGAGGAAACTGCTGGCATGTTGAGGGAAGCCCTGGGCACTGCCAGAGCTGGAGGACTTTCATTGCTGCCTTAAATGCCAATGGGCATTTGTAATGGGCAGTAATTAGTAATCAGTAATCAGGGCTAGATTAAGTTCAATATCATTTGCTTGGTTTACATGATTATCATTATAGCGGGCAACAGCACATGCCATTCATGAGTTACATCAAGGGATGGACAGGCAAAAGTTTTGAAGAGCTTATTAGAACTTCTCAGATTAAAGACAGATGGAAGACCGTGATCACCATGCCATACAATACAGCACATAATGATGATGATTACAGCATTGATTGTCACTCATATTTTGATTTGCTTTATAATTCACGGAAGATGGATGTTGCTAGCCAGATCTTTGGTAATTGCCTTTGCTGGAGCATTTCAGAAGGCGGTTAGGAATCAACTAAATAGTGGGTCTGGTGTCAATTATCATCCTGATTGGGTAAAATGGGAGATATCCTTTCCTGAAGGACAGGAGTTTATACAGTAATGTGTGATCATTGAGGTTCTGATATGCTGACGCTAGTTTACTCGGAGTTATTTAAAGTCATGAGAAATTCCCTTTCCTATCTCTGGATACTGGTCCAATTACGTAGCCACCATAATGCCATAACACCTCAGCTTGCAGACTTCAAAATTATTTTACAACATTTCCTCGATGTGGGCATTTCTGGCAAGGTCAGCGTTTATCAGTATTCTTCAATTCCTTTGAACAGATGGTGATGGACTTAAAGCACTGATGTGTGACAGTTTGATGAATCTAAAGAGTATAATCGGCTCTTTCAGAATTAAAGGCCAACCATATTTTTCCACTTCCATGATCTACAGCTCTATGGGAAGGAGGCTATGAAGCTATATGTAATTGTACTTCATCATCTCTTATCCTTCCCCATCTCACTGACACTCACTGAGGTCATTTGCCCAACAGGTCCACCTTCAGGGTAACCCAATCATGAATGGCTAGACTACATGTGTCTAAGATTGTGCTCAACTCTGATTTTGCCATCAGTCATTATCCATACAGCCCATGTCCCATCAGGAGGCAATTGTTAGCAGCTAGCATCTAAAAGAACACGGATTTAAGGGAGGAAAGTTTAAAGAAAATGTGTAGGGTGAGTTTTTTTTACATAGAGAGAGTCAGCTGCATGGAATGGGCTTCTAGGAGTAGTGGTAAAAGAAGATATGAGATTTTTAGGTAAACTTATTAATAAATTTGTAGAGTTGTTCACCGAGGTTAGGTTGCAAATGTTTCATCACCAATCAAGGGGCACAATTGAGTGTTGCTTCTGCTGAGTGCTCATGTTTATATTGGTCTGACTCGTTGGCTGTCACACTGGCAGCTAGTCTCTGCTGGGTCCTGGCCAACTAGTTAGCTGAGTGATCCCCGCTGACCCAAACCCCTGATTATAGGCCGTTGTGAACTTTGGTTCCTCGAGTGTCCGTGGCTCACCCCTCAGCTCCAACCCTTACTGCAGTCATCCAAGAATTTCAGCATTTGATTCTCTCACCCTTCAACTTCGCCTACAGTTTCAAGTCTCACTCAGCAGCTGCTGAAACATTCCCATCTGATCACCTTAGAACAGAATTCCTGTTTTCAATGGAACCTGGCTGTTGGCATCTCTCTTAATAAGAGGACCTGCAAAGAGTGAAATTTGAAAGCCCAAATAACTTCCACAACAACTTTATTCTATTTTACTTAGGGATAAGTTATCAAATTAGATCTGTAATTCAAATGATGGGATGTGCCTTAAAAACAATAATTAACAATCTCATACTCTTTGCCCATAAAATTCATCACTTAGTCTGTGGGAGCAACTGGACCTGTACTGCATACACCCCTGAGCCTGTCTTCTCCTTTATGGTTTAATTTACTTTTTCAAGTGAGCATGATTGAGCACATCTACATGGAGCACTGTCGCAGGAAAGCAGCATCCATCATCAGGGGCACCCATCACCCAGGTCATGCTCTCTTCTCACTGCTGCCATCAGCAAGAAGGTACAGGAACCTCATGACCTACATCTCCAGGTTCAGGAACAGTTATTACCCTTCAACCATCAGGTTCTTGAACCAAATGGGATAATCTCACTCAACTTCACTCACCCATCTTTGAAATGTTCCCACAGCCTATGGACTCACTTTCAAGGGCACTTCATCTCACGTCCTCAATATTTATTGCTTATTTATTTATTTTCTCTTTTACAGTATATTTGAACAGTTTGTCCTATTTTGTACATTGATTATTCGTCTGGCCTGTTGGGCGCAGTCTTTCATTGATTCTGTTATGGTTTTTGGACTTACTGAGCATGCCTGCAAGACAACGAATCTCATGGTTGTATTTGGTGACATAGATGTACTTTGAGAATAAATTTACTTGGTATTTTGAATTCTGGATTTCTCCTGACAGTCCAGCTGCATTGGTTAGACACCAGCTTGAGAAAGCCATCTGATTAATATTTGGAAATATGTTCAAAATAATTTTAATGGGATTACAAAGCGGAAAATACAGCCTAAGAGTTAACTTAAATGTTTCTTGACATATACAGTTAAATGGTTGCTAACAAAGATTATTTGGTTGAATTAATAATAAAGGGATTAGCTTGACTTGGCAATTCATATTAAACACAAACTTCATGGAGTTTGAACTTCTTGCATGACCATGAACGGAAACGGCTTAGAAGAAATTTAATAGAGATTTCTATATAATTTCACAAAACCTGCCAGGGATAAACATTCAATTTTAGCAAAATGTTAAGCCAGAAGTAGTGCAGTGATCAGCTAACATATATAGAACACTGAGAAGTACAGCACAGGAACAAGGCCTTCATCTCACAATGTCTGTGCTAAATTATAATGCTGAGTTACACACATAGAATGCCAGAGGAACTCAGCAGGTCAGGAAGCATCTATGGAGAAACAACAGTCAACCTTTCAGGCCAAGTCCCTTCATCTGGAGTGACAAAGAGCCCTGATGAATGGGCGAGGCCCAAAATGTCAGAAGTTTATTCCCCTCCATAGATGCTGCCTGACCTGCTGAGTTCTGGTTGCATTTTGTGTGTTTTGCTCAAGATTTCTAATATCTGCAGAATCTTTGGTGTCTCTACAATGGCGAATTAAACTAAATCTCATTTGCCTGTACATGACCATATCCCTCTGTTCTCTGCATTTTTGGATGTCTATCTAGCAACCCCTTAAATGCCCCATCATATCTGTTCCTCTACTGTTCCTGGCAGCCGGTTTGTGATACCTGTGCTCTGTGTGTGAAAGACTGTCATGATATGTTTTGTAATGTCCAAACATTAAATTAATTAAAAAGAAAAGGTAGAGTCGGAAATATGGGTCTTAGTTTGTCCTTTACTTTAACTGAGGCACACACATATCACATGGAAGCATGATGACATATGCAAGTCAGGTATTTATACATATAACCCATAATAAATTATTTAAACAAGCAAGAATGCTTTATCAATCAATATATATATATACAATACGAGGGGTGATTGATAAGTTCATGACCAAAGGTAGAAGGAGTCAATTTTAGAAAACCTAGCACATTTATTTCTCAACATAGTCCCCTCCTACATTTACACACTTAGTCCAGCGGTCGTGGAGCATATGGATCTTGGACCTCTAGGAAGTGTCCACAGCAGGGATGATTGATAATTTCATGGCCTAAGGTTGAAGGAGATGAGTTATGCAGCTCTAGTTACATGCACATGCAGTTCAATTCTTTGAGTGATTATGCAGAAAGTTTGAATAACTCATCAGGGGTGATTGATAAGTTTGTGGCCTAGGATAAAAGGAGATGAGTTATTAACTTCAAACTTTCTGCATGATCACTCAAAGAGTTGAACTGCACATGCATGTAACTAGAGCTGTATAACTCATCTCCTTCTACCTTAGGCCATGAACTTAACAATCACCCCTCGTATTACTACACAACTCTCTTCCCCATACAGCTATAAACTAACTCAATATAGAATGCATCTCTACCATATACTCATTCTATATAATAAAGCTACTATACAGACATCCACAGGATAGTCTATTTATAAATTGTCCCATTCAGGTCCATAAATTTAATTGCAGTGGAAGGTTTTTCCCTCTTGTGGGATAACACTTTTCCTGACAAGGAGGATCACTCTGCTGGGCAGATGAGACTCGTTGCTGTGAAAGCAATCTCAAGCTCTCCAGGCTCCTCAGTGGAGGTTGTACAAGTTGATCTGAGAATGCCAGAAGTGGTTCTGATAGCTCTGCACACATTTTTTCCTCCTGCTTTTTACTTCTTCCAGTTTGTGCATCTTGATCTTAGGAAGGTCCATTTAGTTCACTGGAGTATTCTCTTATTAATCTTCCTTTTGCTACCTTTACGAATTGATCTCTCCTCTTGGTTTCCTCATCCACAACATTTTCTGATGAATCCTCTGTTTTTGTTACTCTATTGACTCCTTTCTTTTTGGCCTTACATTTATCTGCCATGGTCTTTACATCTACAGTACTTTTACAAGCTGCTATTGTCCCCACAATGTTTTTACCACATACAAGCTCACTGTATCTTGTGGGTTGTTGCATTTCGCTGTTACAAATGTCATTCCCACAGGAGTTATTTTTTTCTCCAATATAAATTATTAGTTGGATATCTGCAACCTTCAGTTCAGTATCTTTGAAATGCCATTTAAGCTCATTCTGTGGAGTGACTGAAACAGCTGAGCCAGTGTCCAATTCCATTTTAATTTATCTATCCTTCACTCTGGTCTGCCTGTTGTTAGTTTTCATATTGGGAATCTCAAGGACACTCAGCCCTGAGTCACTCTCATCATTATCAGATTTTTCCTCAACAGCATACAGATTAGTTCTCTGTTTGAAACAGCAGCTTGACTTTTTAGCTTTCTCTTTTCCATGTGCAGACAATTTATTTTTGCCAGCCAAACATGCTTTGTATGTGACCTACCGTTTTTGTTTCCTGCGATGCTCGCCCTCAAATCTGCATTGGTCTGGTGTATGTGAGCCTCTGCCACAATAGTAGCACAATTTGTTTGGCCAGATTGGCTTACGTTTAGCTGTCTCAATTTTGTTCCACTCACTTTCATTCCTGGCTACTACTCAATTATGTCTCTATCTGTTGTTTCCATTGATACAGCTATTTCAACTGCTCTCTTATATGGAAGTTGTGTTTCAGTTAGGAGCCTTTTTTGAATGTTTTCTTGTAAGATTCCACAAACTAAATGATTTCTCAGTGCATCAGTAAGCCCATTACCAAACTGACAATGCTCAGACACTACCTCATTTTTTTATTATACAGTATTTCTGTTTTTGCACTTTTGTTCATCTATTCAATATATGTAATTGATTTACCTATTTATTTCTTCTTATTATTTTTTTCCTTTCTGCTAGATTATGTATTGCATTGAATAGCTGTTGCTAAGTTAACAAATTTTATGTCACATGCCAGTGATAATGAACCTGATTCTGATTCTGACTCTGACAATCTCTTCTTTTTGATTCCACTTATGAAACCTAAAGCATTCTGAAATCATCGACGGATTTGGTTCCAAATGTTCCTGCATCACTTTCGTGCATCAACATCAGCAAAGATCTCGCTATTGCTGGCTTGACTGGAGCAGTTAAACTTTGAAACAAATTGTTTGCCTTTAAATCCAATACACTCAGCAAAATCGGTACTTGTTTCTCATGGGCTATTTCATTTGCTTCAAAATACTGTTCAATTAGTTCAATATACATGAGCCTATTGAACAATTGAATGTGTCTATCTTTCTGATGCAGTCAGCCATTTCTGATTTTCTTTATGATTATTATCACCTGGTACTCATTGTTTATGAACCCTGAATTTTTCCATTTTCTGGGATTTTTAACTTAGCTGCCTCTGGTTGTGCGGTGCTGCATTTTGTTTTGCTCGACCACTCCTCACTGCACTTCCACAGGTCAGTAGCAGTCTCAGGTTCATTTGAGAAATATCTTGTCAACACTTTAATGTTTTTTAACTTCAAAACATCAAACTATTTAAAAGGAAAAGATGAAAGACGAGTCTTAGTTTGTTGCTTACTTTAAGCGATGTACATATGTATCACACAGTACCATGATGCATATGCACTTCAGGTATTTATACATATAACCCATAATGAATTATTTAAATGAACAAGAATGCTTAATCAGCCAACATATATACAATATTACTCAAATATTACTGAGATATTAAATACACAACATCTCACATTTCCTTTCAGCTTTCCTCTCTCTCTCTCATCTTAGTTGCATGTCCTCTAGTATTAGGTACTTCTACCCTGGGAAAATTATGTTGAGACCAATCATCCAGTCTAATCTTCTTTACCATTGAAATCATGCCACAAAACCAAAGAAAGTTGGCCCTCATCACCTGCAAAAGCAGTAAGGGGTGAATGCATTTTAATTACAAGTCTTCAGAGCAAAGGAAATAAAATGATTCTGTGAGCTCTCAGAGAAATTAAGACCATGATTTGAAATGATAAAGGACTCAAATTCCCTTTTGGATTCTAGCTCATTAGTTGGAGTTTTACATTTTCTGATAGGAAAACAGAACAATTTGCTTGTCCAGCTAGCAATCCCATCCATCCCCCGGGTACTTCCCCACACACTTATATGAGTTATTTAATATCTGAGAAGATTCTATAGGAAGAGTACGTAGGAATCCTATACTAATAAGATTTCAAGGAAATTCTTACCAAATGAAATCAAATGTGTTTCAGTTCCTTTGAAAGCATTTAGACTCCACCTTAGCTGGGTTTTATGAATGTTGGAAGGAATTCATTACTTTTGGTTTTGAAAGGAAGCATGGCTGCAATTTAGAACCTGACTGTTCTTTAGGCCTCGGGGGACTTTAGTCGCAGCAGCCCAGAGCTTTGAAGCCCTTGATGACCCTGTCAAGTGCAAATAAGTCAACAATTTGACATGAGGGTGAACAAAACTTACATAACCTTCCTGCATATTCTGAGTCTCAAGGTCATAATGTTTT
>NC_082711.1:43801378-43881378 GCF_030144855.1 Hypanus sabinus
CTGCGCAATGAATTCCACGGATTCACCACCCCCTGACTAAAGAAATTCCTTCTCATCTCTGGTCAAAATGGACGTCCTGCTATTCTGAATTTGAGCCCTCTGGTGCTAGACTCACCTGTTACAGGAAAGATACTCCCCACGTCCATTCAATCAACTTTTCAGCATTTGATATGTTTCAATGAGATTCCCCCCTCATTCTTTTAAATTTCAACAAATACAGGCCAAGAGCTATCAAGTGCTTCTTGTATAGCCTTTCAATTCTGGAATCATTTTTGTCAACCTCCTTTGCATTTGCAAAGGAGCACAGCCTTTAGATAAATGGCCCAAAACTTCTCAATACTCTAAGTGAGGCCTCACCAGTCCCTTATAAAGCCTCAGCATTACATCCTTGTCTTTATATTCTAGTCCTCCCAAAGTGAATGCTGACATTACGTTTGCATTCTTCACCACTGACTCAACCTGCAAGTTAACCTTTATGGCATCTTGCATGAGGGCTGCAGTCCTTTTGCACTTCGAATGTTTGAATTATTTTCCCCGTTCAGAAACTAGTTTATGCTTTTACTCCTTCCACCAAAGTGCATGACCGTATACTTCCCAACACTGTATTCCATCTGCTGCTCCTTTGTCCAAATCTTCCAAATCTGTCTATTCCCTCTGCAGCCTCCCTGGTTCCTCAACACTACCTGCCCTCCACCTATCTTCATCTCACCTGCAAACTTGGCCACAAAGCCATTAATTCCATCATCCAAATCACTGATATATAACATACAAAGAACTGGTACCAACAGGGACCCTGCAGAGCACTACAAGTCACTGGCAGTCAATCAGAAAAGGCTCTCTTTATTCCCACTCTTTGCCTCCTGCTAATCAGCCGTTGTTGGATTCTGTTCACCTGTAGGCTGCTAGTATCTTTACTGTAATGCCATGGACTCTAATCTTGCTAAGCTGCCTTGTGTGGCAGATTGTCAAAGACCTTCTGAAAACCCAAGCACACATCATCAAAGGACTCCATGAACATCATTCTTGTTTAGTGCTTTTCTTATAGTGGGCACATGAACAGAGACTTTAACAAGTTCTAGAAGTTTCTGCAGATCTTATGCTGTTACCCTTGAGTTCTTTCCCAGCTCCTTCAGCATTTGCACCTTGTGCTGTTGGTGTGGTTTTTGCAGGATGCCCACTCCAAGGAAGAGTAGCAACTATACTGGTTCCTCCATTTGTAGATAACTTCTCTTGCTGTGGACTGATGAACACTTAGGTCTTTAGAAATGCTTTTGTGGCCTTTTCCAGCTTCATGCCCCTCTACAGTTCTTTTGAGGTCCTCTGAGGATTATTTTGACCTTGACCTTTATGGTGCATGTAAACAGATCTTTCTTGAGAAGAGCAGGCTCTGTCAGTAACCTGACTTTGTGTCTTCATTATACAGTCGGCCCTCCGTAAACGCAAATTCCGCATGAGCAAATTCACCTAACCGCGAATCACGAAAACCTGGAAATGCTCTTCCAGCACTTGTTGTTCGAGCTTGTAGACTTTTTTTGTTGTTATTAATCCCTAAGCAATTAAGTATAACAACTATTTTACATGGCATTTACATTGTATTAGCTATTATAAGTAATCTAGAGATGATTTAAAGTATACGTGAGGATGTGCGTGGGTTATCGTGGATCGGAATCGAAAAAAATCAGAAGTTCTCTTATGAAGTAAGTTGGAACGGGTACATCCGATATTATTTAGAATCAGTTAGTCAAATGTTTGTCTTAGTATATATTATACATTTTACATTTCTATGCATATAAAACACTTGAGAACGATCGATTCAGTGTGCTCTCCACCGTGCCGAGTTGATGTGGAGGATCAAAAACCTGAAACCTCAAAACGCAATAATTAAACCACTGCGTTGCTGAGTAATAATTGTAGCTTTCATCAGGACAGAGCCTTTCTCACTTTATCCTTTAAAGTTGTTCCGTTCGTTGACTGATGGCGTTTTGCCTCTTTCCGATCGCTTTATTATTCCCGCTTTATTTTCAATCGTGATCGTGATTATTTTCGTGAACAGAAACACTGTGGATTCAGATCTCTGCCATCGGGTCTTGATGCCCACCGCACTGAGCCAGGTTAAATAAGGTCTGGGTTCTGCTGGGCCCTAAGGTCCGCCGCATTGAGACAGGTTGAATAAGGGACTTCAGTATCCGTGAGGGGTCCCGGAACCAATCCCTCGTGGATAAGGAGGGCCGACTGTATACCTCTACTACCACACCTCCAATATTATCTCATTGATTAGAGCACCTGACTTCAAATAGTTTTTGTAGAAGGCATTACCCCAGAAGTTCAAATACTACTTCCAACAAATAAATGTAATATTGGATCATTTTTCTCAAAAAATAAAAGAACAATTTTTTTTTGTTATTTAATCAGGTTCTCTTTATCTAGTTCTAGGACGTGTGAAGATCTAATCACATTTTAGGTTATATTTATGCAGAAATAGAGAAAATTCTACAAGGGTTCACAAACTTTCTAGCAACATTAGAAATCTGGCAACACTGAGTTGTTTCAGTAGTGCTCTTTGTTTCCATAGGACCCACTATTAAAACAACACCACTGAACTCATTAACAAAAACTGAAAATGCTGGAAACACTCATCATGTCAGGTCACTCTTTTGGAAGAGAACATTTCAGTTCAAAGATCCATTAACAGTACTGCGAAGGAGACAAACAAAGCTTGAAGAGATGCATTGAAGGGGGATTGTCTCTGAGGCAAAAGGAAAAACCATGGGGATAAGCCGTGAAGAATGCTGTCTGCTCAATGGAAGGAAGATGCTGTTCCTGAAATGTTGACTGTGTCTGTTCAGGCTCCTGTACCAGCCCTTTGATGGTACCAATGTGAAGGGGGCATGTCCTGGGTGATGGAGGATACCTTTTTGAGGCATTGCCTTTTGAAGGTGTCTTTGATGTTGAAGATGCTGGTACCCATGATGGAGCTGTCGGAATTCACAACTTTCTGCATTGATATGTTGGACCCAGGATTAGATCTACAGAGATGTTGACACCAGCAACTTGATACAGCTCACTTTTGATCCATCAGTGAGGACTGATGTGTGTGTTTCCTCAGCTTCCCCTGGCTGAAGTCCGCAAGCAATTGCTTGTCTTACTGACATTGAGTGCGAGGTTGTTGCTGCGACAGTACTCAATGAACTGATCTATCTCACTCCTGTTTGCCTCATTGTCACCATCTGAAATTGTGCCCACAATAGTTGTGTTACTGACAAATTTTTAGGTGGCATTTCAGCCGTGCCTTGCCAAACAGTCATGGGTGTAGAGTGAATAGAGCAGTGAGCATGCACCCTTCAGGCACACCAGTGTTGATTGTCAGTGAGAAGGAGGTGTTGTTATTTCCGATTTGTATTGACTGTAGCCAAGGATCCAGTTACAGAAGAATGCATTTTTGAATTGAGGGTAAGATTGTGTTGAACGCAGAGCTGTTGTCAATAAACAACAGCCTGAACGTAGGTATTGCTATTGTCCAGGTGATCTAAGGCCCAGTGAAGAGCCAGTGAGATTATATTTGCTGTAGACTTACTGTGACGATAGGTGAAGTGTGGTGAGTCCAGGTCCTTGGGAGTTGGTTCTAGCCATGACCAACCTCTCAAAGCACTTCATCATAGTATCATCAAGAGTAAGCACATAGACAAAAAGACTTGCGAGTTGCAAAATGTAGAGCAGAAACATGAGTCTGGCTGATCAGATTGGTCATGTCCTCCACTCCCAGAGTTTAAGAAGCTTTCCCAGTTCTGACAATGGGTCTTGCATTTCTTTCCTGAGCTGACCTGAATCGATTCAGCATTTTCTGTTTTTATTTTAAGTTTCCAGCAGTGGCAGTTCTTGATTTCCCACTAAAATTCATGATGCTTCAGTTTATCAAGATGGATCCTTTGTAACAGGTCCTCTCAACTACAAGCGTAGGCATAGGGATATTAGCAAAATATTGCCTAGTGCAAATCACTAAACTGTGATGTTATACACTTGTAATAGTTACACTGGTTTGGGTTCACTTAGTAAAGAAAAAGTAAAAAAATAAATAGAAATGAGTGAAACACTTTTGTTGTATCTCCACTGGCTGAGCAGCGTTTAACTTTATTTCTCAGAAAATGATGATGTTTGATAGATTATTCAATTGGCCACTGAGCTCAGAATCAGGTTTATTATCACTGGCATGTGATGTGAAATTTGTTAACTTAGCAGCAGCAGTTCAATGCAATAAATAATCTTGCAGAGAGAGAGAGAAACATAATAATAAAATAATACATAATAAACAAACAAAAATAAATAAGTAAATCAGTTACATATATTGAATAGAATTTTAAAAATGTGCAAAAACAGAAAAACTGTACATTTAAAAAAAGTGAGGTAGTGTCCAAAACTTCAATGTCCATTTAGGAATCGGATGGCAGAGGGGAAGAAGCTGTTCTTGAATCACAGAGAGTGTGCCTTCAGGCTTCTATACCTCCTACCTGATGGTAACAGTGAGGAAAGGGCACGCCCTGGGTGCTGGAGGTCCTTAATAATGGATGCTGCCTTTCTGAGACACCGTTCCCTAAAGATGTCCTGGCAACTTTGTAGGCTAGTACCCAAAATGGAGCTGACAAGATTTACAACCTTCTGTAGCTTCTTTCTGTCCTGTGCATTAGATCCCATCCCTCCATGCCAGATACCAGACAGTGATGCAGCCTGTCAGAATGCTCTCTATGGTACATCTGTAGAAGCTTTTGAGTGTATTTGTTGATATGACAAATCTCTTCAAACTCCTAATGAAGTATAGCCTTCTTTATGACTACATTGATATGTTGGGACCAGGTTAGATCCTTAGGGATCTTGACACCCAGGAACTTGAAGCTGCTCACTCTGTCCACTTCTGATCCCTCTGAGGATTGGTATGTGTTCCTTCATCTTACCCTTCCTGATGTCCACAATCAGTTCTTTTGTCTTACTGACGTTGTATACCAGTTTGTTGCAATGGCACCATTTCACTAGTTGGCATATCTCACTCCTGTACACCCTCTCGTCACCACCTGAGATTCTACTGACGGTGGTATTTTGAAAAATATTTGCTCTTTATGCTTCGCTCTGTCAATTTAAAATTATACCCCCTCATTAGTTGTTTCTATCCTGCGAAAAGTTTTCTAGACTGTTCAGTCAATCTATATTTCTTATCTTGTGTATCTCTGATAGTAATCTCTCAAATTCCTTTGTTTCATAGAGAAAATCTTAGCTTGCTCAACCTTTCTTCATAAGACATGTTCTCTCATTCATGTAGAGTTCTGATAAATCACCTCTGCACCCCCTAAAGCTTTCACATCCTTTTTATAATCAGAATCATTTCGTGAAACAAACTGGAATTTATTGTGGTTGAGTGCCAAAAATAAAACACTGGACAATACCGTTACATAAACCTTAGCTCGCTGAAAGTGGCACAGGCTGATAAAGGTGGTGTTGGGGTATGCTTGCCTTCATCGGTTAGGCATCGAATATTACAGTTGAAGTCATGTCGCACTGTATGAGACTTTAGTTTGGGGTATTGTATGCAGTTCAGATTGGTACATTGCAGGAAGACTTCTGGTCAAGGTGACCCCTGTGTACAACGTTCCTTTTGGTTGACATCTTCTGGATAGATCATGAAACTGGAACTGGAACGGTTGGAGCTTGTGATTTGCAGTTTGGAGATCATTTGGATGTTTCAGCACTCTGCAGTCCCCAAGGAGGCAGAGGCAGCGTGTGGGAACCTCATGGTGAGAAGGGTGCGGGGGTGTGAGCCAATGTTTGACTCCATTCAGTTGATTAAAGCTTCCATTGTTTGCTGATTAAAGCAATAAGGGAGATTGAAACATTGAAGTGAATGCAGAAAGGTGAGCACCAGCTACCTGCCTTTTTATCGCTGGTGAGATCGCTCTGCTACGGAAAGGAAAAGGCCTGCCGCTCTGCCTGAGCTTTCTGTGTTTTGGATATGGACTTGGATTATTGACTTTTTTTCCAGTCTTACAGTTTCTTTTATATTCTGTGTTTTTTGCCTGATCTCCCTCTTTTTGTGTGTAGGGGAGGGGGATTTGGGGATTGATGCGATGCTCGTGTTGCATTCTTTCTTGGTTTGATGGCTATCAGGAGAAGAAGAATTTCAGAGTTATGTACTTTAACAATAAATGAACCTTTGAGGATGTGGAGGCTTTGGAAAAGTAAGTAGAAGAGATTCCCTAGGATGTTACCTGAATTGGAGTGTATTAACCTTGAGGACAGGTTGGATAAACTTGGATTATTTTTTTTGTAGTGTCAGAGGCTGAGGGACTACCTGATGGAAATATATAAAATTGAGGGATGTGGATAGGGTCAATGGAGTCATTTTTTCCCAGGGTGGAAATGTTAAAACTAGAAGCACAGCTTTAAGGTTGCAAATTTTAAAAGAAGATTTATGACACTTTTTTGTAATGCATAGAGTGTTAAGTGTTAGAACATGCAACCAGAGAGGTGTTAGAAACAAATGTGATATCACCATTTGTTAATTTAGGCAGACTCATGAACAGGCAGGGAATGAACTCCATAGGCAGGTAGAGGGAATTAGTTTAAATTTGTTTCATAGTTGGTACAGACATGGTGGGCTAAAAGATCTGTGTTTTATATTGTAAGTAGTTTGCTTTTTTTCTGTCTGTCTAGAATAAGTTGAATTTCCAGAAGTTCTGGCAGTTCCCCAGCAAACATAAATGAGAATCATGATTTCCACTCACAAATACATCATCACTATACTGATTCCAGCATTTTTCACAGCAGAGGTTTTTTTCAAAAGTATTATAAATGGTTGTAAGAGCTTATTTTCTTTCCTTGGACCATCCACTGGATGGTGCTGTTCTGGTTAATTCAAATTCAAGATGGCCTAGTGTCATTTCCTGTACAAAAGTATAAAGGAGAATGAAATAATTGTTAATCCAGATCTGATGATGCACAAAAAAATGAAAGATTAAGAACACAATGATGAAAGAAACACAATAAATATAAGTACTTAAGATAGAGATAAATTGATTATATGTCCATGAAGTGATGCTAGGCTGTACATAAGGATACTGCCAGAAAATTAAAAAAAAGTAGCGGTGGATGTGTTAATTAGCCTCCCTGCTTGTGGAAAGTAAGTTTTTTTTTATTTAGTTTGGTCTTGGTGTAGATGCTATATAGTCTCCTCCCTGATGAGAATGGGACAAACAGTCCATGAGGGTAGGTGAGATCCTTGATAATGTTACTGGCCCTTTCTGATACCTTTCTGTATACGTCCTTGGTGGCAGGTAGGCTGGTGCCATGATGAGTTGGGTGGTGTTGACTGCTCATTATAGAGCCTTCCTGATGCTGCAGTACAGTTTCCACACCAAGCAGTGACACAGCTTCTCGGGATGAACTTGACTGTACATCTGTAGTATGACACGAGTGTGGATGTGCAAAGTCCAGCTCTCTTCATTGTCCTCTAAGTGGAGTGTTGATGTGCTTTCTTGACTGTGCAGGATGCTCTGAGACCATGCAAGGTTTTGTGTGATGTGCACTCCCAGATGTTTGAAACTGCTTGAGGTTGCCACTGCTGTGCTGCCAATGTAAAGGGGGCATGGCTGGTGCAAGTTCTCCTGAAGTTGATAACCAACTCCTTTGTCTTGTTGACATTAAGGAAGAGGTTATTTTCTGGCATCAGGCCTTGAGTTCTTCCACTTCACTTTTGTAGGCTGTCTCATTGTGGTTGATTATGAACCCCACCACAGTTGTGTTATGTGATTGCTTGGGGTTTGGCCATATAGTTATGTCTGAGTAGAGCGTACAGCAATGGGCTCAGCTCACAGCCCTGAGTGGGCATCCATGATGAGGAGGGAGGAGTGGTAGAGCATCCTGACCCCAAAGTCTGTTTGTTAAGAAGTTCAACACTCAGTTTCACTGTGGTGTATTTGGGCCAAGGGGTAGGAGTTTGTTTGCCATGATCTGTGGGACAATAGTGTTGAATGGTGAACTGAAATCCAGAAGCAGTATTCCGATATAGATCTTAAAATAGAATAGCTGCCTTTTCTTCCTGAGATTTCGTAAGTGGGTCACTGGTTTTTGATAATTGCTCAAAATGCTCTGCCTATTTTAACTAACTTTTCACAGAAACTGTGTAGTTTTAAGCATTTACAGTATTTCTAATTACATGAATGCAACATTGTTTTGTCAGCTGTGTTTGGAATATTCTTGTTTTGAGCCTTCTGATATTGCTTGAAGCATTGGATGTTGTAACGGGGTGTACTCTCTGCAAGCAGCAATTCTTAACACACTTATCAGGTTTCTTAATCCAAGAACTAACAACTCAAAACTGAGTGAAAACCTTTATCAGAAGAAATGCAAAGTTTAGAAAAAACTGTTCTGCAAGTTGTAGGGTAGTTAGCAATGAGCAATACATGCTGGACTTGACAACACGGCCCAACTTTATAACAAAACTCCTTTTTGCTTTTAACTTTCAGACCTTCTGTTTCGATCTGGGTGCAGCAGTAGTGATGTTGTTGGGCCTGACAATTCAGAAACCAGATTTCAGTATCCACACTGACCAGTGTGGAACTGGGGAGAAGGAATAAAACAATAATGATTTGTAATAATAATCACAAATCTATCGCCTATCTCATTCATTAATGTCTTGAAAGGGAAGATATTAAACTGCCTGCTGAAGGGTCTTGACCCAAAATGTGGACTGCGTAATTCCTTCTACAGATGCTGCCTGACCTACTGAGTTCCTGCATTTTTTGTTTGTGCGGCTAAATAATTCTGCCATCTGTTTCAGGCCTATGAACCACTCGAGGTGCTCCAAACTGGGTTGATTCTCAAATGACCCAGCATTATTTTAAAGGGCATTTTGGATGGGCAGTAAATACTAACCCTGTCAGTATTGCCTGGATCCCATGAAAATAAGTTCAGCGCTCTACTATTTTATGTACACGGTGGAGCCCAATCAATCTCTTCCAGCTTTTCCTTCTATTACTGTGTTTTATAAGTAAAGTGACCAGATTTAAACAAATACACTGGCTAAAACATGTAGTCAAAGGGCACAGTAACCAACTGAAGGGTACCATTTACCATCTATAAATGAAGATAATTATGTTTCTCTGCATGAATCCATTGCGCAAAAGTCTAATATCTACTATTTGTGACAAGCTAGCGGTTCTGAGGTGAGCCCCCTTTGACAAAATTAAAACTGCTTAGGAGCAAGATTTAAATATTTCACTGTTAGACAATGTATGGGATTCAGTTCCCGAGTTAACTCAACCTCTTTATGTGCCTGCCACTGCCTGTTAGAGTTCAAGATCGTACATAGGACCCATATGTCTAAAACAAAATTATCCTGCCTTTACCCAGATGTTAACCCCTGCTGTGACAAATGCAAAAGGGGCAAGGCTTCCCTTATTCACATGTGCTGGACATGCCCTAGCTTGGAAAAAATACTGGAGAGATGTTTTCCAAACTCTATCCCAAATATTTGATTACTGTTTGGAACCTAACCCTTTGATTGCTCTTTTCGGCTCCTCCAGAGAGGGGGACATGCATCTAAGTCTGACCAAACGTCACATACTGTCTTTTGCCTTTCTTTTGGCCAGGCGTGCAGTCTTACTCAGGTGGAGGGATGCTGCCCCACCCACCCATGCTCAGGGGCTTAGGGACATCATGTCCAGTCTACACCTTGAAGATCCATTATTCAACTCTCAATTCGGACATAAAGTTCCAAATGGTGTGGGGACCCTTTCTTGAATATTTTCAGAATTCCCAGCCAAACTAAAGGTTCATCCCTTCTTCCTTTTCTCTGCACACAAATCCCTGACTTTCAGCATTCTCTGGTAAAATTCTATGAACTCGGATGTGTAAACATACAACAGTTCATGTGTTAGGAAAATACACCTTCTCTGTACCAATGCAGCTCTGTGGGGATAAACGTTGTTTAACTCTTTTTGCTAATGCAATGATGGCTTGGATTTGGGAATGGGGAGAGGTAGGTCAGGGCAGGGAGGCAACCAAAGCATGATTGTACTATAGGTGCATCTCTTCCATGGATGTGAATTGTACATTTGTTACATTTATTATGTACTGCACGAATTTCCTTTGTAGTATGCTTTCTTGATTTGAAAACCAATAAAAATATTGACGAGAAAAAAAATTGTAGTTGATTAAAGACCTTGTATTAGATATTACTGGCCCTTTTGAAGCAGTCATGATCAAAAATTGATAGAAGGGTAGCTATTATTATATAATTAACAGGAAATGCTGGACACTCAGGCAGCCAGGCAGAATGAGATTCCGGTCCTGTGCCATTGGGTTTATCTGCCAAGCAAGCGAGTCATTTCTATTATACTATTCCTCATTACAGTTTTCCAGAGTACTCCTCCATGTGGATAACTCTCTGAGGTGGAGCATTTCTCCCAAAGGATCATCTAAGATCAAGAAGGGACTTTTTGGAACAGGTGTTGAGATAATTTTAATAACATGGAAATGTAAGTAACAGAATAATTGTAGTTGAGGTGTATGAAGGTTGGGTAGATAAACTGCTGAGGATGAAATTTTTCTGATAGTTGGATTAGGTGAACATAGATGAAAAGTTGAGCAGTGCATAAATGCCAACATGAAAAAGATGTGTAGAATGGGATTTTTTTGTATTTTTAATAGAAATCTCTGTTTTTCAAATGGCTTTGTCTCTTGGGGACTACTTTGTTTCTATTTGAGCTAGAACCATAACCCAGGAGTAAATGTTCTGCTTCCTGCCATTGAACAATATGGCTATTCTGGATCAAGGCTTGGTTAAATAAACACATTCTTTACTTTTCTATCTTCAATTAGTATACACCAATTTAACTTTCTGCCTGGCAAACTCTGATTTATTCTTTCAGCTACTAAGCTAAGACTAATGTTTGCTGTCATAATTCTGTGGTCTGACCCAGTGGTATTAAATGAGTTGTAAGTTTCAACATTCCTGATGCTGTTTTTCCACTTTTTCCACACTAAGATGTAATCCAGCTGGGCTTACTTCGCATTTGGGGATTTATTTGTCCAAGATTTTTCTTTACCAAGTTATTATTCGTGGACCAGAGGTTAAAGTCCATGATGTAATCAAGAAGTAATTTTCCATTCCATTTGTATCATCATGAAATGAATAAAAAGCTATTTTTTTTGCTATGCCTTGCACACTCATCACCTCTGATTGTGAATTTGAGGGTATGGTTTCTGTTGTCATCCATGACATTAAGTTGATTAACTGTCGCAGGTAATTATGATGACTATTTAGGTTGCAGAAGGATTATGCAACAGATATTCTGCTGTTAATTACATGCACAGACGGAAGATATTTTGTCCGTTCATTTGCTGGGAAGGAATTTGATTCCTACTGTGGCTTTGAGATTTTTTTTTTTGTTCTCAAAGTCTAACCAAAAGTCATTGATCATCATTTTTGGTATTTTATTGCATTATCCTCACAATAGAGATATTGTCCCTGCAGATTCATTCGTGCTAGTTATTTTGTTCTAAATACAGAGATCAAAATGCTGACTTTTGTTATTAATATAAACTTCATAAAATCACAGAAACAGACCCTTATGATCCAGCTTGTTTATGCCAATAATGATGCCAATGTGCAGTAATTTCAGTTTTTCCATAAGTGTACATATCCTTCTACTCTTTGTTCCAATCAAATACCTGTCCACACAACATAGAGTAGTACAGTATAGGGATAGGGCCTTTGAGTACTTGGTATTTCTACCTTGGGAACAATATTCTGATGGTCTTTCCTCTCATCATTTTGTACACTTCTGTCAGTCTCAGCCTCCCATCTTGCAGAGAAAGCAAGTCGGGTATCCTTGTTCACCTCAAGAAGGCAGCATCCGAGTCATGCCCTCTTTTCACTGCTACTGTCAGGCATGAGGTATAGAAGCCTGAAATCCTACACCACCAGATTCAAGAAAAGCTGATTATTTTTTATGGCCATTATGTTCTTGAATCTGTATGAGCAGTCTTAACCCTATCAGCAATATAAAATGATTTATCACCTCTTGCTCTACTGGACTTGTCAGAGATTGTATATATTTATTTTGCAGCAACGACTTGATTTGTAGTTTGTATTATAATGTACTAATTAGATTCTGTGTTGTATAATAGTCATTGAGTTGCTTCTTGTAGACTTTTTAAAAACACAGGTTATCCACTATTAAAATAATGATGACAACAGCTACTTCTTTGACTAGGATAGATGAATTTAATGAAACTAACTGCTGGGGGAACACAATGGTAAAACAACACCTGTAGAAGTAAAAGGATGGTCAGCTTTCTGGGTTGAGACCTGCATCAGAATTGGTGTAGATAGAAGATGGGAGTAGCAATATCAAGAGGGGTGCGACAAGAGGTGCTAGGTGGAACTAAGTAAGACGGGGGTGTAATTTTTTTTAAGAGTCATAGAGCTAACATTGCCTCTAAGATATTGCTCTATCTCCAGCTGAGGTAAAACTGTCCCCCTCTTACCCCAGTAGAATTCTCAGATTTCCTGCATTTTGGACAATATTCTTATGGAAATGTTTTGAATTGTTTCATTGCATTCTTTTTCTTTTACAGTCGATACACTTGATTTATACTTCACTAACTAACCATGATCTGTATTTCCCAGTGTCTGCCACTGCTGTGTTAATTTCATGTACTCCCCATAATTGTGCATCCATTCCCTCATTAATCTTTTCATTTATTCATTGTCATCTTTATTTATAAAACTAAGAAACAGTTTTTGTTTTGACTGCCAATTTGTGAGTAATTTGTTCAGGTGATATTTTAAACCTGGCTTGTCTTCCGGTTGAAATAGTCATTAAAAGGTCATGCTGTCATTTCAGGAAGATCAAGGAGTTTTCTGAATATCCGTAGAAACATAGAAAACCTACAGCATGATACAGGCCTTTCGGCCCACAAGGTTGTGCTGAACAAGTCCCTACTCTAGAAATTACTAGTCTTACTAGAGGCTTTAGGCCCTCTATTTTTCTAAGCTCCATGCACCTATCCAAACGTCTCTTAAAAGACCCTATTGTATTTGCCTCCACCACAGTCACCGGCAGCCCATTCCATACACTCACCACTCTCTGAGTAAAAAAAACTTACCCCTGACATCTCCTCTGCACCTACTCCCCAGCACCTTAAACCTGTGTCCTCTTGTGGTAACCATTTCAGCCCCAGAAAAAAGCCTCTGACTATCCACACGATCAATGCCTCTCAACATCTTTTTCTTTCTTTTTCAATCTTTTTATTGAGTTTCATATATAAAAAAATAACATAATAATGAATAGGTTATAAGTGCAATAGACCTGAAATTAAATTAATAATAAGATAACAATATCCTATTAAAATATCAACAGAAAGAAATAGTACATTAATCAATCAGGCCTATAATAATTGTATATGAAAAAAATAAGAATAATCATCAAAAGAAAAAAAAATTAAAAATACAAGAAAAAATATATATTGAGAAAAAAAACACTAAACTAAACTAATATGGGCAATAATAACAGTTTATATGTATATGATAGTGTCAAAAACTCCGGAACTCCATACCAGAACAAGAATAAACAGAGAGAAGGTCTGGAAGAGGTCAAATTAATTCATATGAAAATGTCGAATGAACGGTCCCCAAGTTTCTTCAAATTTAATTGATGAGTCAAAAATAGTGCTTCTAATTTTTTCCAAGCTCAGATAAGAAGTAGTTTGAGAGAACCACTGAAACGTGGTAGGAGGATTTACTACTTTCCAATTTTGTAATATAGACCTTCTGGCCATTAATGTTACAAAAGCAATCATTCGTCTAATTGAAGGGGAAAACTGATTACCATCCTCATTTGGTATACCAAAAATTGCAGTAATAAAATGAGGTTGTAAATCGATATTCCAAATTGAGGAAATGGTAGCAAATATGTCCTTCCAATAGTTATATAAGGTGGGACATGACCAAAACATGTGGGTCAATGAAGCCACATCTGAATGACATCTGTCACATTGAGGGTTAATATGAGAATAGAATCGAGCAAGCTTATCTTTAGACATATGAGCTCTATGTACAATTTTAAATTGTATTAAAGCATGTTTAGCACATATAGAAGAATTAACCATTTGTAAAATTTTTTCCCATTTTTCTGTTGATATATTATATTGAAGTTCTTTTTCCCATTCTTGTTTAATTCTATCTGATATTTCTGGTTGTATCTTCATAATCATATTATAAATAAAAGCCACTAATCCCTTCTGACAAGGATTTAAGGTAAAAATCAAATCTGAAAAATCCATTGAATCTCAACATCTTATACACCTCTATCAGGTCACCTCTCATCCTTCGTCGCTCCAAGGAGAAAATGCCGAGTTTACTAACCTATCCTCACAAGAAATGCTCCCCAATCCAGGCAACATCCCTGTAAATCTCCTCTGCACCCTTTCCTGTAGTGAGGTGACCAGAACTGAGCACAGTACTCCAAGTGGGGCCTGACCAGGGTCCTATATAGCTGCAACATTACCTCTCGGCTCCTAAGTTCAATTCCAGGATTGATGAAGGCCAATGCACCGTATGGCTTCTTAACCACTGAGTCAACCTGTGCAGCTGCTTTGAGCGTCCTATGGACCCCAAGATCCCTCTGACCCTCCACACTGCCAAGAGTCTTACCATGAATACTATATTCTGCCATCATATTTGACCTATTGAAATGAACCACCCCACATTTATCTGGGCTGAACTCCATCTGCCGCTTTTCAGGCCAGTTTTGCATCCTGTCAATGTCCCGCTGAAACCTGACGGCCTTCCACAACGCCTCAAACCTTTGTGTCATCAGCAAACTTACTAACTCATCCCTCCACTTCCTCATCCAGGTCATTTATAAAAATCACAAAGAGTAAGGGTCCCAGAACAGATCCCTGGGGCACTCCACTGGTAACTGACCTCTTTGCAGAATATGACCCATCTATAACCACTCTTTGCCTTCTGCAGGCAAGCCAGTTCTGGATCCACAAAACAATGTCCCCTTAGATACCATGCCTCCTTACTTTCTTAATAAGCCTTGCATGGGGTACCTTATCAAATGCCTTGCTCAAATCCATATACCCTACATTTACTGCTCTTCCTTCATCAATATGTTTAGTTACATCCGCAGAAGATTCAATCAGATAGATTCAATCAATTCTATCTCTCTCCAATGCTATGTTCAGGGAGATAGAATTATGATCACTATCTCCAAAATGCTCTCCCACTGAGAGATCTGGCAACTGAACAGGTTCATTTCCCAATGCCAGGTCAAGTACAGCCTCTCCTCTTGTAGGCTTCTCTACATATTGTGTCAAAAAACCTTCCTGCACACACCTAACAAACTCTACCCCATCTAAACCCCTCAGGGAGATGCCAATCGATATTTGGGAAATTAAAATCTCCCATCACGACAACTCTTATTATTACACCTTTCAAGGATCTGTTTCCCTATCTGCTCCTTGCTGTCCCTGTTACTAATGGGCGGCCTATTAAAAAACACCCAGTAAAGTTATTGACCCCTTCCTGTTCCTAATCTCCACCCACAGAGACTCCATAGACAATCCCTCCATGACGTCCACCTTTTCTGCAGCCCTGACACTATCTCTGATCAACAGTGCCATGCCCCCACCTCTTTTGCCTCCCTCCCTATCCTTTCTGAAACATCTAAAACCTGGCACTTGAAGTAACCATTCCTGTCCCTGAGCCATCCAAGTCTCTGTAATGGCCACCACATCATATCTCCAAGTACTGATCCATGTGCTAAGCTCGTCTGCTTTGTTCAAAACACTCCTTGTGTTAAAATAGACACATCTCAAACCTTCGGTCTAAGGTTGTCCTTTCTCTATCACCTGCCTATCCTCCCTCACAAGCACTCTCCTGTCTTTCTCTATTTGAGAGCCAGATGCCTCTTCCCCAGTCCCTTCAGTTTGGCAGCTGAGCACATTTCTGTAACATACAAACTTTTGATTTCTGTCCACTCAAGCAGTCCTCACATGACCTTTATCTTGCTCCACCTGACCATCTGCTTTAACACTCTGGTTCCCCTCACCCTGCAAATCTAGTTTAAACCCCCTGGAGCAGCAATAGCTAATCTATCCGCAAGGATGTTAGTCCCCTTCCAGTTCAGGTGCAAACCGTCGTGTCGGAACAGGCCCCACCTTCCCTGGAACAAAGCCCAATTGTCCAGAAGTATGAAGCCCTCCCTCCTGCACCATCTCCTTAGCCACATATTTAGCTGCATTATCTTCCTATCCCTAGCCTCACTGGCACGTGGCATGGGTAGCAATCCTGAGATTGCAACCCTGGAGGTCCTGTCCTTCAACTTTGCACCTAACTCCCTAAATTCTCTTTGCAGGACCACCTCCTCCTTCCTATCCATGTCATTGATCCCTACATGCACCACGAAATCTGGCTATTCACCTTCCCTCCTGAGAATACCTGGAACTCGATCCGAGAAATTGCGGACCCTGGCACCAGGGAGGCAACAGACCATCTGAGATTCTTGATCTCTCTCGCATAACCTCTTATCTGTCCCCCTAAGTATCGAATCCCCTATCACTACTGTTACCTTACTTTATTATCACACTTTTCCTCAAAGGACCACTGCAATCAATAGCCTGTAACTTCCCATTTGGAATTAAGTTTTTAAACCGCCTGTCCGACCTGGCATTTGCAGTGTGAACTGGAATCTGGAAGGTGCAGAATAGTTGCAGTGTGGGGTGTACGCGCTGAATCGAGGCAGTGGGGCCAGGGCCCGAGATTGAGGAAAGAGCCAATGTATGGTAGTTGCTGGAATGGACGGAGGCAATTCAGAGTGGCAGAATTGAGGTGAGGTGGAGTTGAAGCAGTGGGGCTGAGGCCCAAGAGCAATGAGCAAGGAAATATTTGACTGATTTAAGCGCTAGACCATATTGGAAAGATTGGTTATGGGCTGAATTGAGACGGCAGATCCTGGGTCCGACAGTAAGGAGTGATCTGCTGTTTGGCCGATATTAAACGCTAAGCCAGATTGAAAAGGTCAGGGTATTGGGGCCAGAGGAGAGGGATGGGCCTGTGTTCAGCTTGCTGAACTGTGCTGAGCTGAAGCTGTGGCCTGCAACTAACTGGCTTCTGGATCTGCAGCAACGATGAACTGGCTTAGTTTCTGTCGATTTACTTCTATGAACTTCAGTTCTGAACGTTATCTTCTTACTTTTATTGTTTGCACAATTTGTTTTTTTTAATATTGGGTGGGTGGTCTGTTTTAATGGGTTCTATTGGGTTTCTATGTTTTGTGGCTGCCTGTAAGGAGACAAATCTCAAGGTTGTATATACTATACATATTTTGATAATGTACTTTGAACTTTGACCTCAAATATGCCACCAAAAATAATGATTTCATTGTGTTAATGAAATTTCATATGCTGATCAGTTTCTGGTTTCCAACATAGTATGCCTTTACATTAAATATGGAGGACATTAGAGCAGACATATGGCAACTTTAAAAATTAATGAAATTGTAGCCTTCCTTTAGTCGCATAGATCACAATGTAGAGGGAGAGGTACTTAAAAATAAATAAATAAATACTGATTTTTAAAGTAAGAGATTTACTTACTTCTGAAATTACAATATTAGAGATAAAGTGATGTGCAAAGAGAAGAAATTATGCCATGAGGATCCTTGGAATAATTGTTCAAGGAAATATCAATGAATTTCTAAATGTGAATCTGGCAGTAAAGACATACTATTTGTATGCTGGAGAAAACTAGCTATATGGAATGAGCAGCCAAAGAAAGTGGGTGAGGCATGTACGTTAACATTTCAAAGGTATGTGGATAGACACATACAGTATGTAGTAAAGGTTTAGAGGGATTTGTGCCAAACATGGGCAAATAGGACTAACTTAGATGGGAATCTTGGTCAAATGGCTTGTTTTGTGCCATATAACTTGAATGTTCTTTGTCTCTGAATGACAAGGGGCATTGTCTTGAAAGGGGTATTTTTGTACAATTAAATTCAGTTGGAGAAAATGTCCAGAAGAAAAGAATGGGTCAGAAGACTTCATCTCAAATTCTTCACAGCAGGACTTAAACTCTAGGGGCTTATTGCACACCAGGTTTGGAGCAACCAGTGTAGAGAATCCTCTCTGCCCATCAATCAGCTCAAAAGGGGATGTGTAGTTCGTCAGCCATGGGACAGGGATTTTCATGAGTATTTTCATGAAGTTGTTTGCTGTATGGATCTCCAAATAGACTGCTTGGTTCAGCAGTCTGGTGTGTGTGAATGTGACCTCAGTGCTAGGTTGCAAGTGGGGAAATTTGGAACTCTTCTAATTGAGACAATTTGATGGAACTGTAGAAATAGATATTTCTACAGTTATCAGAGATGCGTATTATAAGTCGATGATTCCGATCTGGCCCAAGAAATTACTCTTTATCTCTGTTCTGTTGCTGTGCCTTCTGTCCTATACTCTCCCATAAGGTAGTAATCCCTGGATTACTCTCAGTGCCATGTGCTAGCCAGTTGATATGCTTGGCTCTGGGAACACTAAGAAAATTGGTATTTGCAGATCTAAGATTATGGTTAGAGAAATAAGGGGATAGACACTCCAAAATCTATGGAGGAACTAGACTATTCAGAGCCATGTACACAATTAAGAGTATTTAAAAATTGATTCTAATGGATGCGCAGCCAGTGTAATGATGCTAAAACGTGAAATGTGCTCAGATTTTGTTCTGGTGAAGATGCGTGGTGCTGCATTTTAAGTGATCTTCAGACAATTTGTATCTTTCTTAGGCAGTCCTGAAAAGAGTGTATCATAGTTGTCAAATCAGCTAAAAACAAAAGCATGTATCAATTTTTCTGCATCTTACAATGTTGTAAGAAATCAAACTCGTGCAGTGTTTCTTAAATGAATGAACAGTCTTAGTAATATCATTAATATGTGATTTGAAATTTAGATCAGAATCAATAATAATGCCTAAATTCTTCATTTCTGGCTTGATTTGGTAGGGTAGATGATCAGGTTTATTTCCACGTTTCACTTTTTACTGCAGCCAATAACCAAAATATCTTTTTTTTTCCCTGAATTAGTTTTAAGAAACTCAAACTCATTTATTCTGTAATGCCAATAAGACACAGGACCAGAGGGTTTAGAGCAGTTGTTCCTAATGTGGGGCATACGCCCCACAGGGGGGTAATTTGATTTTTAAGGGGGGCAATTCGAGAATGAGTTATTAACAGTGATTTTTTTCTAGTAAGTCTGTGTGAGTATGAGTGTGTATGCGAGTTAATACATATGTGTATATACAGTATGCATACATAAAAATACTTGTGTGTATGTACATGTGTAATTGCATATGTACTGTATATATAGTGTATCACCATCATTACAACCATCAAATGGCTTTCATAATTAAATTAATGAATTGACTGATGTAGGAAGGAACGAATGAACAAGTCCAAACGCGTAAGAAACTCGTACGAGGTCGCGCCAATGCTGCTTTTTGCAGTAGCTTTCGGTTCTTGGTGGTGTGAAGGTGTGTACATTGCATCATCTCTTTTAAACGGTGTATCTGTCTTTGTATGCTGCAGAAACAAATCGGCATTGTTTTATTTATTTATTATTATTATTTTAATATCACTTAATGTTCTTTTTTTTACAATTTCTTAGTAATTTCTTCCTCAGAACTTTAACAGTCCTTTGGTTCTTTTATTTTTCTCTTTCATGAATGCCATGTTCTTTGGAAGCTTGTTTAAACCAAGTTAATAGTCTTTTAGGCTTCCTCCAGGTGAATAGGAGTTCACTTTTTGAATAATAAGAATTATATATCACCACAGGGGGCATCAGGATTTTAGAGGTGATTAGGTGGGGCATGGCCAAAAAAGGGTTGGGAACCACTGGTTTAGAGCCTCAGGATCACCTGGCATAATAAGTTGTGTGTCGTCTGATTATATTTAGTTTTTCTGTTTTAAAAAAAATAGCAAAGCTCTCACTTTTGGCCTCAGCTGCTTTCAGCAACCATTCCATCAATGGAGTTTGGTTTGATAGACATCAGTAGCTGAAAGCTACTCTTGAATTACCTGCACTGTCATTAATCATTCTAGAAAAGTACAAATACCTCTCAAGATGAACTGCGGTATTGTATGTAGTTATGAGCCCTATAGATTTCAGTGAACAGCTGGTTTATTCTTCCTCCATTCACATTCAGCCTTGATACACTTTTGAGTTTACAGACTGCTTGAGGTTTCCGTGGTATTATAATGCTAGATGATTTCTTAACAAGTCTTTCAGGGGTGACTTTTGGCTACTGCTTTCAGTTTAGCATTGAAATTTTCTACTTTATTATTTGCAAGGCAGGCTGTATTAGAGTAAACACTGTTAAGATTATTTGAAAACTTACAAGCAGCTGTGGTATTAAAAAAATCTCAACAGACTACTCTTTAGTTCTGATGACAGATATTATGTTAAAGAAAATGCTGTAGTGATCTGCTGATGTCAAGGATCTGAGCCATGTTAATGATAAGTCCATTTGATATGCTTAAGTCTAACATGTGACTGTGTTGCCTCTCTTGTGTGTTGATAGTGCAGATGGGATATCTTTTGGGGAAGGTATGACATATACAGAAAGGATGGGTTACACCTGGATCCGAGGGGGACCAATATCCTGATCACTTGACAAGCAGGTTTGCTAGAGCTGTTAGTGAGGGTTTAAACTCATTTGACAGGGAGATGGGAACCGGAGTGATAGGGCTGAGGATGGGGCAGTTGGTGCACAAGTAGATGCAGACTGAGAAAGGACAGGCAGATGATAGAACAAAATTGCAGTCATTGGGATGAATTTAAGTATAACATGGGGGCAAAATTGAAAACAGTGATGAATGCAGGACTGAGGTGTTGTATTTGTATGCATGCCATATACAGAATAAAATGATCTTCTAGCACAGTTAGAGATTGGTAGCTATGATGGTGGGCATCACTAAGTCGCGGCTGAAAGAACATCATAATTAGGAACTTAACATATAAGGATACACATTGTATCAAAAGGACAGGCAGGTAGTAGAGGGGGTGGGGAGTCTGTTGATAAAAAGATTATTAATTATGATCCCAATAACAATCGTAATATAGAATTTGCCCTACAGTTTGTGAGGGAAAAGCTAAAGTCAGATCTACCAGTTATTACAGTGGAGTGAAGGGGATTACAGAGGCATGTGAGTGGAGATGGTCAAAGTTGATTGGAAGGGTTCATTATGATCACTGCCTAACGTGGTTCATTACACAACATCCAATTCAGAATTGTTTTGCTCGTAGTGAACTCAACCACAAGCTGCTATGAAAACCCATTTTATTGGAATTCTACAAATTCCCTCCTTTGGGATCCACCATCAACCCCATTTTCCCAATCTATCTGCGTATTGAAATTCTACTTGACTACTGTAACTTTGCCTTTTTTAAATGAACAAGATGGCACTGATGAAACACAGCACTGTTTTGCGGGCAGCTTACACAATGTCAAAATATACTTATGAGTTGCTGTAACTGCATTCTGCAGCCTGTAATTTCTCTTTAAGTCGTACTTTCGAACCGCCTTAACGAACTTGCTTTGACATCAACTGGAATGTCTTTCACGATGAAGATATCTCTGAGTTTATGGAAGGGGTCATGAGCTTCATCTGGAGGAGCATCAAGGATGTTATCCCTCATTAAATCAGTCAGTGTCTATCGAAACCAGAAACTCTGGATCAACAGTTCCATGCAAACAGCACTTACCACGCGACACAGAGTTTTCATTGCCCAAAATCAGCAGCGGCACAAGAAATGCAACTATGATCTGCGCAAAGTCATCAAGTCAGTGAAACCACAACACTGGGACAAGATCCAGACACAACACTCCACCAACAGCACACACAGCTTATGGCAAGGTCTGCTCACCATTGCAGACTTCAAAGCTAACAGCCTCTCTCCCAGATGAGCTGAATCTTTTTTTACACTCGGTTCGATATCGCCAACACTGAGTCCCTGAGGTGAGCCACCGAAGCGACCCTCACCTTGGTCATCTCTGAGGCTGAAGTACGCACGTTTCCAACAAGTGGACAGTTGCAAGGTTGTGGGACCGAATGGCATCCCGGGGGTGGGGGGGGGGCGGTACTCAGGATGTGTGCAGCACAACTGGCATGCATGTTTACAGACATTTTTAATCCCTCCCTCCCAGTGTAAAGTGCCATCCTGCTTCAAAGCATCCATCATTGTCCCTGTACCTTTATATATAAAAAAAGAAAGAAAGAAAGACCAGGATAACCAGGCGTTTTGTTGCACTCAGCTCAATAATAAGCAAATGCTTTGAGAAACTGGTCAAGGACTAAATAGGCATCCGTTAGTCTCGTGAGACCATGGATTTGCACCTTGGAAGGTTTCCAGGGCGCAGGCCTGGGCAGGGTTGTATGGGAGACTGGCAGTTGCCCAAGCTGCAAGTCTTCCCCTCTCCATGCCAGCGATGTTGTCCAATGGAAGGGCACTAGGATCCAAGCAGCTTGGCACCGGTGTCGTCGCAGAGCAATGTGTTGTTAAGTGCCTTGCTCAAGGACATAACACAGTCTGAGGCCTTATCCACTAGGCCACGCACCAGTCAAGGACTACATCTACAGCATTCTACCGCCCACACTGGACCCTCTACATTTTGCCTACTGACATAACCGATCAAAAGAAGGCGCAATAGCTACAGCTCTACACAAAATTGTTACACACCTGGAGAAGAAGGATGCTTATGTGAGAATGTTGTCCTTGGAGTACAGTGGGCTCACTCACCTCTGCCCCGCTGACGTTCAACACTGGTGCCCCTCAGGGGTGTGTGCTAAGCCCCCCCCCTTTACTCTGTTGGCACCCACAGCCCCAGTCTGCTAATCTGCGGGCGATACTATATTGATTGGCCTAACTCAAATAATAATCAGGTAGCCACAGAGAGGAAGTCATCATCCTGACACAGTGGTGTCAGGAAAACAACCTCTCCCTCAATGTTGCAAAAACAAAGGAGCTGGTTGTGGATTACGGGAGGAATGGAGACAGGCTAACCCCTATTGACATCAATGGATCTGGGGTTGAGAGGGTGAGCAGCTTTTAAGTTCCTTGGCATAAACGTCACCAAGGATCTCAAGTGGTCTGCACATACCAGCTGTGTGATGAGAGAAAGCACAACAGTGCCTCTTTAACCTCTGACATTTGAAGAAGTTTGGTATGGATCCCCACATCCTGAGAACTTATTACAAGGGCATGGGAACTGTATTTCGCTCAATTGCAGGACTCTGCAGAGAGTGGTGTGGACAGCCCAGCGCATCTATAGGTGTGAACTTTCCACTATTCAGGACATTTACAAAGACAGGTGTGTAATAAGGACCCGGAGGATCATTGGGGACCCAAGTCACCCCAACTGCAAACTGCTCCAGCTACTACAGTCTGGGTACCGCAGCATATAAGCCTGGACCAAGAGGCTATCAGACTGGTTAATTTGTGCTGATGGAATTGTATTTCTATGCTACATTGACTGTCCTGTTGTACATACTATTTATTACAAATTAATATAAATTGCTCATTTAGACGGACATGTAACATAAAGATTTTTACTGTGAAGGATGTAAGTAATAAAGTCAATTCAATTCATTTCAACTAGCGATTTTGCAATCTTCTGAAGGACCTGGCGGACTTGACTCTCAAGTACGTGGGTACGGCACTTTTAAGGGAATGAAGGTACATCGCCCTGGTGGAAAGAGAGGGAAGAGGGGAGACTGAAATGCCAGGGCATGAAACTTCCATGCCCAGAATGCATTTCAGGAAATCAGATCACCTGGCATATTACCTACGTGCATAATTATGTTGAAAATAATCTACGTACAAAAGAAAATGAATTTCAGAGTTGTATACGGTGACATACGTGTACGTAGTACTTTGAACTTTGTATTTTGAGCGCTAGCATGGATGATGCAAGGACAGCACTCAATGGAATTTCTTCGGGGTGATTTGGAAGGTAAAATATCAATACATCCCAAAGATGAAGTATTCCAAAGAAAGGATAAGGATGATTGGATAATGAGGCAAGTCAAAGTCTGCATTAAAGCAAAAGAGGGCATATAATGCTGCAAGAAAGTTAAAAGATGGGGAAACTTTTAAGAACTCCCAGAAGGCAACTTAAAAAAAAATAAGGACAGAAGATGAAATATGAAGGTAGTCTTGTCAATAATATAAAAGATACTAAAAGTCTTTTCAGATTTATAATGAGTAAAAAAAAAAGTGAGATTGAATATTGAACTGCTGTAAAATGATGCTGGGGAGGTAGTAATGAGGGACAAAGAAATGGATGATATTCACTGTGCAGTAGGCCAGACATTCGAGAGTGTCAGGGGACAGAAATAAGTGTAGTTGCTGTTACTAAGGAGAAAGTGCTTTTGAAGTTGATTGGTCTGGAGGTACAGTAGTCACCTGGACCAAATGGAATTCACCTTGAGGTTCTGAAAGAGGTAGCTGAAGAAATTATAGAGGCATTATCTTTTAAGAATCACCAGAACCTGGAATGGTTACTACTCCACTCTTCAAGAAGGGAGGGAGGCAGAAGAATGGAAATTATCACTCATTTGGCCTGACTTCAGTGGCAGGGAACATGCTCCTTAGCAAAGAAAGCCCAGCAATGTCTCTACCTTCTGCAAAGGCTGAGGAAAGTCCATCTCCCACCCCCCATCCTCATCACATTCTACAGGAATTGTATTGAGAGTATCCTGAGCAGCTGCATCACTGCCTGGCTCGGAAATTGCACCATCTTGGATTGCAAGACCCTGCAGCAGATAGTGAGGATAGCTGTGAAGATCATCGGGGTCTCTCTTCCCGCCATTACGGACATTTACACTACATGCTGCATCCACAAAGCAAACAACATTATGAAGGACCCCACGCACCCCTCATACAAACTCTTCTCCCTCCTGCCGTCTGGGAAAAGGCACCGAAGCATTCGGGCTTGCACAACCAGACTATGTAACAGTTTCTTTTCCCAAGCTATCAGACTCCTCAGTACCCAGAGCCTGGATTGACACCTTACTGCCCTATTGTCTTGTTTATTATTTATTGTAATGCCTGCACTGTTTTGTGCACTTTATGCAGTCCTGGGTAGGTCTGTAGTCTAGTGTAGTTTTTTTCTGTGTTGTTTTTTTTACATAGTTCAGTCTAATTTTTGTACTGGGTCATGTAACACCATGGTCCTGAAACAACATCTCATTTTTACTATGTACTGTACCAGCAGTTATGGTTGAAATGACAATAAAAGTGACTTGATTTGACATTAAGAATAAGGCTTTGGGACATTTATAGGCGCATGATAAAATAAGCCAAATTCAATAGGGTTTCTCTAAGGGGAATCTTGACTGACAAATCTGTTGGAAATCTTTAAGGAAATAACAGGCAGGACAGACAAAGGAGAGTCAGTAGATGTTGCTTTCTTGGATTTTAAGAAGGACTTCGCCAAGGTGCCACATGTGAGGCTATTTAGCAAGGTCAGAGCCCACAGTATTACAGGAAAAAACACTAGCATGGATGGAAGACTGGCTGGCATAAAGAGTTTGCTGCTGGTGACTAGTTGTGTACTGCAGAGATCAGTATTGAGACCACTTCTTTTTAAGTTATATGTGAATGACTTGGATGAGGAATTGAAAGCTTTGTGGCCAGGTTTGCGGGCGATATGAAGCTGGGTGGAGGGGCAGGTAGTGGTGAGGATGCAGGAGAATTTGGACAGATTGAGAGAGAGGGCAAAGTAGTTGCAGATGGAGTATGGTGTTTGGAAATGTATGGTCATGCATCTTGGTAGTAAAGGCATTAGGCTATTTTCTAAATGGGAAGAAAATTCAAAAATCAGAGGTGCAGAGGGACTTGGGAATCCTTGTGCAGGATTAAAGGTTGCGTTGCAGGTTGTGTTGGTGATAAGGAAGACAAATGCAATGTTGCTATTCATTTTGAGAGAAGCTAGAATATAAAAGCCAGTGTGTAATGCTGAGGCTTTATAAAGCATTGGTTAGACTGCACTTTGAATATTGTGAACATTTCTGAACCACTTATGGAAGAAAATTGTGCTCATGTTGCAGAGGGTAGAGAGGAGATTCATGAGAATGATTTTGTGAATGGAAGGGTTAACACATGAGTGTTTGGCTCTGGGCCTGTCTTGATGGAGATAAAGAACTAGAAGAAAAATGAGGGGGGGATTTCATTGAAACCTATTGAATATTGAAAGGTCTAGAAGGTGTAAATGTGGAGAGGATGTTTGCTATTGTGAGTAAATCTAGGACCAGAACATCTACTCTCAGAATAGAGGGATATATATTTAGAACAGAGATGAGTAATTTCTTTATCCAGTGGGTGGTGAATCAGTGAAATTCATTGCCACAGATGGTTGTGGAGGCCAAGTCATTGAGTATATTTAAAGGTGAGGTTGACTGGTTCTTCCCAGGGCATCAAAGATTATGGGGTAAATGAGTTTGGGAGGGATAGTAAATCAGCCATGATGGAATGGCGAGCAGACTTGATGTGCCTACTGCATTCTGCTGCTATGTCTTACTGTCTTGTGGTCTTAATTTTTCCTGTATTATATGCCCCCTCTTTTGCTTTTATGTTGTCTTTGATTTCCCTTGTCAGCCACGATTGCCTCGTTCTCCAATTAGAATATTGATACTTCTTTGATATGTATCTATGCTGCACATCCAAATTGGCTCCAGAAACTCCAGACATTGCTGTTCTATTATTATCCCTGCTAGTGTCCCCTTCCAATCTCTCATGCCTCTGTAGTTTTTATTTATTATTTGGAGAACAAGCCCTTGCATCTGAAAGACCCACATTGCCCAGCAACCCTCCTGTTAAATGCTAGCTTAATTTACAATGACCAATTAACCTAATAATCTGTGTCTTTGGACTGTGGGAGGACACCTAGACACCTGGAGGAAACTCATGCAGTTCACAGGGAGAATGTACAAATTGCTTAAACATGGCGCAGGAATTGAACTCTGGAATGCCCTGAGCTGTAATACTTCACTGTAGTACTGATACATCTAATTTTAGCTTCTTCCTCTCAAACTGGTGGGTGAATTTTATCATATTATGATCAGTGCCTCCTAAAGACTTTCTTACATTATCGCTAGCGGGGTCAAGCATGAGCTGCTGTAAAAAGCCATGTTGTAGGCATTCTACAAATTCCCTCTTGGGATTCAACGCCAACCTGATTTTTCCAATCTTCCTGCATATTGAAATACCCCATGATTATAACATTTCCCTCTTTGTATGCATTTACTATCTCTCATTGTAACTTGTAACCAACATCCAGGCTACCATTTGGAGGCCTGTACATAATTCTCATCAGGGGCTTTTTACCTTTTGCATTTCTTAACTCTACGCACCACGGTTCTACCTTTGTGGATCCTATGTCATCTCTTTCGGTTTTTCAGCTTTCAGAATTTGTTAGTTGGGGTATCTAACCACTGAGCTGATTTTTTTTTTAAAGCACTAGTTTACTGTAATTTTTCATAGGATTTTTTAGAATATAGGCAAGACAATGATTTTTGTTTTTCCCAATTACTCTTGGTCCTTGATGTTCTGTGCCATTTGTTGAAGCAGTGATGGGTAATAAATGCAGAACTTGCCCACAACCCAACTTAATATTTTAAGAAGTCATCCTACTAAGTGCAGTACTTTTATCAGTACCTTCACTAGATTTTTGCCAGTCAGCAGCTCAGTGTTATGTTTGGAAGCTCATCATCACTGTCAAAGAGGTTAAAGTTAAGTTTTCAACCAATCAAACTGAAGAAACAGACAACAAACTGTCTTATTTTTTAGTGTCCATCACCTTGAGTATACTCTTATTTATCCAATTGCACGTAGTAGTCTTGGGTTGACATCCAAATTTGTAATCTTTCACTTTGGCTGAGCCTTGAAGAAATAATCACTTGCAATGGTTGTAGTTGCTTTTGATGGTCAATATCTTGAATAAGATGCAGTTTTGGGTTTCACATGAGCTTGTTTTAAATCAAAGCTGAAGTAAGCTTTTCCAACCACTAACTGAGGCAAGATGTGGAATTTGAAACTGCAAACTTCTGGTTTCAAGTCAAATGTGCCATCACTTGAATTACTGCAGCAATACTTTTCTTCACTTTGGGATAGCTGAATACTGTGGCCAGATCTCTGGATTGATGTTATATTTTATCAGCCATGTGTAGCTAAATCCTGGGGCAAATAGCCAGGATTTGAATATAGAAACATTGAAATTCTAACATGTATTATTTTCTATAATCAGTTGAAATATTCATCTTATGGTTATTTGTGAGGCATTATTATATGTGTTTAGGAATAATATCCATAAGAATAAGGATGGTCTTGTCTTTGTGAATTTGTGGCATTAAGTTGTTTGAGAGACCATATCATGCCTTTTGCAGAGATATCAACCTTTGTGTTGCTTCTCCCCATCTGTTCTTCAACATCAAAGTCCTCATTGACTGCAGTGGCTAAGAGCCAGACTATTACTATGATCTTAACCTTTCAGTGAGTAAGTAGCTTTTTTAAAAAAAAAATCGGCAAGTTTAGGCCATGTTGCAGGATCCATGTATTTGACTGGCTAGGAACGGTTGCAAGGAACAAAAGTGAGAGGAATAAAAAATATATTTTAATTAAATAATTTAGTTAAAATAGATTATCTGAGATCTGAAGATGGTGCTGGAGAGTGGCCACTTGTGGTTTGCAGCTCCAGATGGAGTTATCAGAGCTTCGAGAGCTGAAATCTGCAGGCACAGACAATACAGCAAGCAACATTGTTCCAAGTATTAAAAACATTATCTATATTTATTGGCAGACCCCAAATGCAGACCACCCAGGGAGTGAGTGCAGCTGCTGGACTTTTCCTCTCTCTAGTTTCAGGAAGCATAGCCGCCGGGCTGGGCTGCTCCCCCCACCTGGAACATCTGGTGGTCAAGTGTCGTCCAATCTAACTGCTGAGGGACGTTTCTGCTGCCATCCTGGTTGTATTGTACATTCCCCTTGAGCAAGTATTTAGCTGGCATAGGAGGGTTTGGGCACCGTGATCAGCCATCAAGAGACATCACATCCTGATGCCTTCCTGATCATTGTGTGGGACTTCAATCAGTTCAGCGAAAAGTCTCTGACCAACTAACACCACCCTGTCACCAGACAAACCAACATCAAGAATGCCTATGGTGCCGTTCTATGCTTGTACTTTGGCAAGTGTGATCACCTGGCTGTACTTCTGCTCTTGGCATGACCGAGAACCAACCCAGTAGTGAGGATCATGAAGGTGTGGTCAATGGAGGCAGAAAAGTACTTGCAGGACTGCTTTGAATCGGTAGATAGACAATATTCAGGGTGTTGTCTTCAGATCTGAGTGAATATGACGTAATTGTCATTGACTTCATCAAGATTTGCATGGTTGAGTGTGTCCCTTTTGGAAAAAATACTGGACATGCCCAGACCTGAAGCCCGGGAAGAACCTGTAGATTTGCAGTCTACTAGGGCTAGATCTGTGGCATTCAAGACCAGTGATCCATAAAAGCATTTCCATGTGACATTAGAGCGACAAACAAAAGCAAGGCAGTTGGGGCAGGGTTTGCTTCCTACAAGGCAAAACTACCCGCTTAATGTTTGGTTCCCCAATGAGCTCAGCAACTTTTATGCAAGTTTTGTAAGAGAGAATAAAGCTATACCTATGCAAATCCCTGCAGCGTTTGGCATCCCTGTGATCTGTTTCAGAAGCCAACATCAGAGCATCTCTTATGAAGGTGATTCCTCACAAGGCATCGGAACCCAATGGTGTATCTGGCAGGATACTGTAAACTTGTGCCAACCAACTGGATGGAGTGTTCAAGGATGTATTCAATCTCTCACTGCTGCAGACAGAGATTCTAAACTGTTCCAAAAAGGCATCAATCATGCCAGTGCCAAAGGAGAGCAGGGTGAGCTGCATCAATAACTATTGTCCAGTTGAACATGCATCTACTTTGAAGAAGTGCTTTGTGAAGTTGGTCATGGCTGGAATCAACACCTGCCTGAGAAAGGACCTGGACTCTTTGTGGCAATGGGAAAATTGCAGTAAGGCTAGAGTGGATGCTAATTCACTGGCTCTCCACTTGTCCTTGGACCACCTGTTCAACACAATCATCCTCTTGGAAGCTTCTAAAGGTGTGCGGTGGTTCCATCATGACCTGGTATGGAAACCAATGCCCTTGAACAGAAAAGTCTACAAAAAAGTAGTGGATATGGCCCAGTATATCACAATTGAGCACATTTCCAATGAGTGCTGTTGCAGGAAAGCAACAATCATTATCAAGGCCTCCTCAGTTCAGGCCAACCATCAGGAAGGAGGTACAGGAGCTTAAGGATCCACATCACTAGGTTCAGGAACAGTTGTTATCTCTCAGCCATCAGGCTCTTGAACCAGAGATAATAACTCAACTTCACTTGTCTGATCACTGAACTGTTCCCACAACCAATGGGCTCATTTTCAAGTACTCTTCATTTCATGTTCTCTATTTATAGTTTATTATTTTTATTTTTTTTATTTGCAAAGTTGGTCTTTTGCACATTACTTGTTTGACTATGTGTGTCATCTTTCATTGATTCTACTATTTCTTTGTATTTACTGTGAATGCCTGCAAGATAATGAGTCTCAGGATTGTATATAACATATGTACTTTGAACATTGGGCCTCGATAACTCTCTTTGCAACATGTTTATGTAATCAGAAAGAAAGAATGCCAGGTGATACATTTCATTAGGAGCTTGAAGGAATTTGACATTACCAAAGACATGCACAAATTTGTATAGCTGTACCATAGAGAGCATTTTCATTGGTTACCTCACTGATTAGGATGGAGTCTCCAATATACAGGATTGCAAGAGATATTACATTTGTGTGTACTTGTGTGTGGTGGCTGCTCGGCTGTTGTTACTAGATGAATAACCTAACATCCCTACTAATTTAGTCGTAGAATTACACAGTGCAGAGATGAAGCTCTTTGGCTCACAACATTCATGCTGACCTCTGCCCATCTGTATGAATCCCTTTTTCCCATACTAGATTTGGTTTAGTCAGTGTTTTGCTTAATCAGTGCCTGTTGAAATATCTCTGAAATGCAGTGATTGTATCTGACTCCACCACCTCTTTTGGTAATGCATTCTAGATGTTAACCACCTGTTGTGTAAAGTTAAAATTTCAGCTTTATTACTTACTATTTATACATTGAAGAATTGAAGCGCACTGCATGTGTGATTTGTGTCAAAGACCAACACGGTTTAGGATATGCTGGGGTTAGCCTGCAGTATCACCATGCCTCTGGTGCGAACACTGCATACCCACAATTTACTAACCCTAACTTTGGAATGTGGGAAGAAACTAATGCACCTGAAGGGATCCCATGGTGTCATGGGGAAACGTACAAACTACTTAGAGAGTGGCAGGAATTGAGCCCTGATCTTACAGCTGGCACTGTCAAGCATTGCGCTAACCACAACGCGATCACATGAAGCTTAATTTAACCGAGTTCTTGTTTTTGATACCCATTTCATAGAAAGAAATTCTGTTATTTCTATATATGCCTCTTATAATTTTTAATTAGCCTAATTCAGAATTTTATGTTCAAAATTCCAGTTCTGTAAAAAATGTGTTGCTTTAAATACTTATTTAATTAAAATTCACCTTGAGAACAAATTTGTCACCTTTACGTAGGCCCATCCAGTCAACGTTCTCTTGACTTTTTGAAGCAAAAGTGGCTGAGTAAACTGAGAAATGAATGCAGACCTTGGCAGCAATATCCCTATCTCCAAAAATGAATAAACCATGAAAAAGGATAATATTTCTGAGAATGGTTTTGAGGTTACTTTGTGGCTTTGTTCTGTTGACTGGCAGTGGCATGAACAAAGTTATTGGATCGTTTCATAATTCTCACAATACCCAGTACTGGGTTTGTTTCATTATTCAATCAAATTCCTGCTGTTAGTATGTTCTTGTGGTTGCATAGCTGGCATAGCCTATTCCTCTCTACAGTATTCTTGAAATTCACAGCTACATTGTCTAATCAGAAATAATTTCTATAAATACACTGGCAGTCATTATGTAAATATTGCCTCAGAGGTTTCCTTTCACAGATGTCAAGGCTAATGTGGAATACACTTGACTTTTTACAAATTAATTAGTAGACTTTTTTTTCGGCTTGGCATTATCAGATCCAATTTGTATGTCATAGAAATCAAATTTTAAAACACTTTCTACTTTATTCCTCATTTCATTTCCTGCATTGTGGAGTTCTCAAGCATGAACTACATACTTTTGAATCAAAATTCGGTTTATTATCACTGACATGTGACGTGAAATTTGTTAACTTAGCAGCAGCAGTTTAATGCAATATATAATCTAGCAGAGAAAAAATAATAAAATAAAACAATAATAAATAAGTAAATCAGTTATGAATATTGAATAGATTTAAAAAAGTGCAAAGGCAGAAAAGGTGAGGTTGTGTCTAAAGATTCAATATCCATTTAGGTATCGGATGGCAGAGGGGAAGAAGCTGTTCCTGAATCACTGAGTGTGTCCCTTCAGGCTTCTGTACCTCCTACCTGATGGTAACAGTGAGAAAAGGGCATGCTCTGGGTGCTGGAGGTCCTTAATAATGGACGCTGCCTTTCTGAGACACCAGTCCCTAAAGATATCCTGGCTGCTTTGTAGGCTAGTGCCCAAGATGGAGCTGACTAGATTTACGACCTTCTGCAGCTTCTTTTGGTCCTGTGCAGTAGCCCCTCCATACCAGACAGTGATGCAGCCTGTCAGAATGCTCTCCATGGTACAACTATAGAAGTTTTTGAACGTATTTGTTGACACACCAGATCTCTTCAAACTCCTAATCAAGTATAACAGCTGTCTTGCTTTCTTTATGACTACATCGATATGTTGGGACCAGGTTAGATCCTTAGAGGTCTTGACACCAGGAACTTGAAGCTGCTCACTCTCTCCACTTCTGATCCCTCTGTGAGGATTGGTATGTGTTCCTTCATCTTACCCTTCGTCTTACTGATGTTGAGTGCTAGGTTGTTGCTGCAGCACCACTCCACTAGTTGACATATCTCACACATATCTCGTCACCAACTGAGATTCTACCAACAATGGTTGTATCGTCAGCAAATTTATAGATGGTATTTGAGCTATGCCTAGTCATACAGTCATGGGTATAGAGAGTAGCACAGTGGGCTAAGCACACATCCATAAGGTGCGCCAGTGTTGATCGTCAGCGAGGAGGCTATGTTATCACTGATCCGCACAGACTGGTCTTCCAGTTAGGAAGTTGAGGATCCAATTGCAGAGGGAGTACAAATTCCTTGGGTACTTGGCATCTGGACTCTGCATTTGTGAAATGAATGTCAGAGGTGAGGGTCATATTCATGTTCTTGTTTGTGGAGTAGTCTGAAAATATCCAAGATAAATGTTTTCAATGTACATTGGAGCCTTGCATGAACTGGAGTTTGGAACATGTTGGTGTTGAGTTCAATCAGTGCTCAGAATCCAAATCAGAATCACTGGCATTTGTGGTGATTTTTTGTATTTCTGGCAGTGATACAATGTGATACATAGTAGAAAAGATTTGAGAATTACTGTAAATATATTAATATTAATATTTATATTTAAGACTCCAAGGTGTCGGCGCGACGCAGCGCGCAGCGGCCACTCCAGGAATGAATATCTGTTATCTGTAAGTAGTGGCCGTGTACAAACCTGATTTGATGGAGACGGACGTGTGAAGCACGGAGGAACATCTGGTGGAACTTTTGCAATGCCTGTTTCGCTGCTGCTGCTACTGTGCGATTGGAGAAATCTCCGGGAGGAAGGCCTGGAATCTTCGGCTTTGCCTATTGCTTGGTGGCCAGTGCCGGGGTCGAAGTGCTCGGTGTCGGAGGGCTGGTCGGAGGCTCGAAGTTTTCAGACGGACTCGGAGTTGGCTGTGGTCGGAGCTTTGCACTGTTGAAACTATGTGTTATAATTATGTGGTCTTGTCAGTTTGTCTTTTATCAATTATGGTATTGTCTGCACTGTTGAAACTATATGTTAACTATGACTATTTGTAACTGTGGTTTTGTGTAGGTCTTGTAGCTTTAAGTTTGTCTGATGGGTTTGTAGTTCCTTTCTGGGGAACGTGCTAAGACGGTAGCACGATATCGATACGCAGCAGCCTCTCTGGACTCTGGATTGGGGATTACCAAATGTTATGTGGTTTTCCTTGTGTGGTCTGTTTTGTGCTTTTTTATGATATCATTCCAGAGAACGTTGTCTCATTTTTTAACTGCATTGTATTGGTGGTTTATAAATGGCAAATAAACTGAATCTGATCTGAATATTAAATAGTTAAATAAGTTGTGCAAAAATAGTGAGGTTTCATTGCTCATTCAGAAATCAGATGGCAGAGGGAATAAGGCTGTTTCTGAATTGTTGATTGTGTGTCTCCTTCCTGATGGAAGCAATGAGAACAAGGCATGACCTGTGGTGGGTGATTGAGGTCTTTAATGATGAATGCTGCCTTTTTGAGGTATCATATAACCATATAACTAAATAACAATTACAGCACAGAAACAGGCCATCTCGGCCCTTCTAGTCCGTGCCGAATGCTTACTATCACTACTTGAAGATGTCCTGGATACTAGGGACATAAACACATAAACAAGAGAAATCTGCAGAGGGTAGTGTGCATAATGGAACTTACCAAGTTTACAAATCTCTACAGCTTACTTCAATTCTGTGCAATACCACCCCCCTCACCCCAGGTGGTCATGCAGCCAATTAGAATGTTCTGTGCATGGTACATCTGTAGAAATTTGCGTTGCTAGTATCTTTGGTGACATACTAAATCTCCTCATTTAACGAAATGTAGCAACTGCCTTTTTTGTAAGTGCATCGATATGTTAGGCCCACGATGGATCCTCAGTGCTGTTGACACCCAGGAATTTGAAATTGTTCACCACTTCCATTTCTGATCCCTTGTTAAGGACTGGTGTGTGTTACCTCATCTTAGTCTTTCTGAAGTCTGCTATCAGTTCTTTGGTCTCAATGACACTGTGTGCAAGGTTTTTGCTGCAACACCATTCAGCTAGAACCATGAGCTAAGCTGACATCCCTGAGGTGCGCCATTGTTGATCATCAGCGAGGTGGATGCACATACTCAGTGTAACGCTCAGCTATATTGGTTCATACACATTTAGAGGAAACCCTGTCCCCCGCCCAACCTTGTCTCACGGTTGCACCAGTTGCTGTACAATGCCACCTGATACAGCCTCAAACATCAATCATCAGCCAGCACACAATGTGCATTTTACAAATTACACTTTATAAATCTTACTTGGACTATGAGATTAATAAAGATACAATACAAAAAGGAATGAATGGAAACAAAAAAAGGCAGCAGACTTATCAAAGTTCAGTTTCTTCGTGCACACAGTTGAAGCTTGGGACCTTCTTTCCTTCCCCTGTGATCTGCTCCGACCTCATGACTCGTAGCTCAGGATCACCCGAAGTGATTGACCAGAGCACTCCCAGCACGACTGTCTTCCTCTCGATCTCCCCTCCAACTCCCTGCAAAAACCCCTGTTTCCCAGCAATATGAGACAACATATCACCCCAAAGAAGAAAAGCATGGATATCTATTGGTTCATTCGCTCTCTTATCAATAGGATAGCCCAAACAAACAGCAGCGAGAGAGCCTACTCAGCATTTAACATAACCAAGAAGCTATTTTGATTAACATACGCAGTAACATAAAGAAGAAACCCCTTACACTAGCGATTCAGGAACAGCTTCTTCCCCTTTGCCATTCAGTTCTAAGTGGACATTGACGGTATTGGGGGTATGGTATTGATGTGGATAGAGAATTGGTTGGCAGACAGGAAGCAACGAGTGGGAATAAACGGGACCTTTTCAGAATGGCAGGCAGTGACTAGTGGGGTACCACAAGGGTCAGTGCTGAGACCCCAGTTGTTTGCAATATATATTAATGATTTAGACGAGGGAATTAAATGCAGCATCCCCAAGTTTGCAGATGACACAAAGCTGGGTGGCGGTGTTAGCTGTGAGGAGGATGCTAAGAGGATGCAGGGTGACTTGGATAGGTTAAGTGAGTGGGCAAATTCATGGCAGATGCAATTTAATGTGGATAAATGTGAAGTTATCCACTTTGGTTGCAAGAACAGGAAAACAGATAATTATCTGAATGGTGGCCGATTAGGAAAAGGGGAGGTGCAACTAGACCTGGGTATCATTGTACACCAGTCATTGAAGGTGGGCATGCAGGTACAGCAGGCAGTGAAAAAGGCAAGTGGTATGTTGGCATTCATAGCAAAAGAATTTGAGTACAGGAGCAGGGAGGTTCTACTGCAGTTGTACAAGGCCTTGGTGAGACCGCACCTAGAGTATTGTGTGCAGTTTTGGTCCCCTAATCTGAGGAAAGACATTCTTGCCATAGAGGGAGTACAGAGAAGGTTCACCAGATTGATTCCTGGGATGGCAGTACTTTCATATGAAGAAAAACTGGATCGACTAGGCTTATACTCACTGGAATTTAAAAGATTGAGGGGGGGATCTTATCGAAACGTATAAAATTCTAAAGGGATTAGACAGGCTAGATGCAGGAAGATTGTTTCCGATGTTGGGGAAGTCCAGAACAAGGGGTCACAGTTTAAAGATAAAGGGGAAACCTTTTAGGACCGAGATGAGGGAAAACCTCTTCACGCAGAGAGTGGTGAATTTGTGGAATTCTCTGCCACAGGAAACAGTTGAGGCTAGTTCATTGGCTATATTTAAGAGGAAGTTAGATATGGCCCTTGTGGCTAAAGGGATCAGGGGGTATGGAGAGAAAGCAGCTACAGGGTTCTGAGTTGGATGATCAGCCATGATCATACTGAATGGCGGTGCAGACTTGAAGGGCCGAATGGCCTACTCCTGCACCTATTTTCTATGTTTTTATGAACCTATGAACACTACCTCACTTTAAAAAAATATATATTTTCTGTTTTTGCACTGCATATATTACATTGTACTGCTGCCTCAAAGTTAAATTTCAGAACTTATGCCGGTGGCATTAAACCTGATTCTGATATTATTTTCGATCCACACAGATTGTTGAGGATCCAGTTGCAGGCGGAGATACTGAGGCCCAGGTTCTGGTGCTTTTTGATCGGAACTGTAAAAGCTGAGTTGGAGTCAATAAACTGCAAGTTGACTTGGTTTTTTGTGTTATCCAGGTGATCCAAGGCCACAAGAAGAGCCAATGAGATCGCATTCTATTGTGGCAATAGGCAGATTGCAGTAAGTCTAGGTCCTTGCTGAGATGGCAGTTAATTCGAGCCATGACCACCCTCTCAAATGGCTTCATCACTGTAGATGTGAGTGCTACTGGATGATAGTCATTAAGACAGCTTGCCCTGCTCTTCTTGGGCACTGGTATAATTGTTGCCCTTTCTGAACAAGTGGGAACTTCTGTCTATAGTAATGAGAGATTGAAGATGGAATAAATGTTGAAAGTTCATACTTCTCATTGTAAGAATAGAAGCAGATAATTTCTTTTCATTCATGTCTGATTGGCTTAACTTTACTAAAATTGATCTTTCCCCCATCAATTTTTGACTGATTGGGAGGTGTAGAAGGAAACCAAGCCAAAGCCACAATTAAGTTTTAGCTGCAGCCATAAGTACGTGTTTAAATGTAATTAAATTTATTTGTTCTTTTGAGCTGTTAATTTATTTCCCCATTGTGTTCCTCCATTCCAATCATTAACCAGATCTCAGCTTGTTATTAAGCCATTCCCAGGTCATGAATGCCTGACTTATGGACACTCCTACGTACAAATGAGCTGTCATAATATTATATAACAACACCTAATGCACTTGTATGAATTCATTCTTGTCAATAGCAGAAATTATGTAGTTTCTCCTCTCTCTTGATTTCCAGTAATTTCTCAAGTTTTATGTGCTTTTGATGCCATTCACAACAATATTGTGAAGGCATGGTTACCAAATCAAATAATTTTTATGAATTTTCCTACTTGTGGACAAAATTAACTTATGGATGTCTTTACAATGAAACATGTTTGTTTCCTGGATGTGGTTTGTATTTCCCGATTCAAATAAAGCAAGATGCGAGGGAGTAGAGGGCTGGTGATGCAGTAAGGGGAAAAGATGAAATCAAGATTAAATGAAGATGTCTCATGGAATAGCATGAAATAATCTGGAAGTAAAAGGGAAAACGATGGCATTGCATGTCTCTTCCAAAAGTGTATTTTGCTAATCTTTTTCTGTAAATGGGGCATAGTATTAACTGTGCTTAGAATACTACATTTGAAATCACAAGCCCTTGAAAACTGCAAATCAACGATAGACATCCGTGTACCTAATCCAATTTAGGCTGGGAAAGAAGCAACAGTAGATATTTGCATGATGGCAATGGGTAGGAGTTGGGTGGGGGATGAAATTATAGCTTCTGTATAGTGAAAACCTCTGTATTCAATATGCACGAAGGCATTGGGATTATGTGTTTGTAAGGCTTGGACTTGGGGATAGGAAGCTGTCTCATTTGTGCTTCATAAATGTTTGGTGTAAAAATAGCAAAGGACATGGAGGCTAGCAAGTTCATGGAAAAGAACAGTGATATCTTGAAGTGTATTGACCTTGTGAAGGAGGTGTTAGTAGACTTCAAATGCATAAAGGTAACAACATTCCCAGAGCCTAACCTAGGATGTTGGGGGAAGAAAGGGAGGCCCTGGCAGAGATTGTTGTACTTTTATTGAAGATGCTTTGCTTATGTTATTTAATGGCTGCAAGGCAAAGGCAAGGAACTATACAAGCAGGTAAACGTTGCATCAGCAGTGGCAAAATTGAAGAGATTCTGAGGCACAAGATTTATTTGCATTTGGAAAGGGAAGAACTGATTCGGGATAGTCAGCTTGGTTTTTTTGGAAGATCATGTCCCACAAATTTGAGCTTTTTGAAGAATAAGTAACCATTAGAATGTATGAGGGTATGGATGTTGTCTATTCTAGATGGAACTTAGCAATGCTTTTGACAAGGTCCTGAACACTTGGCTTGTCAAGAAGGTTAGAATATGTGAAATAGCAAATTGGGTCTAAAATTGGCTTGGTGGTAGAAGGTAGAGGACATTTTTTTCCAGACTGGAAATCTGTAACCAGTGGTACATAACATTGATCAGTGGGTTATTTATTGCTTAAATATATTAATTGTTTGGAAGAGAATATATGTGGCATGATTAGTAAGTTTGAAAGTGACACATGAAATGGGTGATATTTTAGTGAAGAAGGTGGTCGAAAGTTACAAAGAATCTACATTGGGCAAGGGAATGGCTGATGGAATATCATGAAGGGTATATATAAGGTGAATGATTGAAATGTGTTTCTGGTAGGGGAGTCTAAAACCAGACTGCATAGTTTTAAGCTGAAAGAGCAAGATTGTAAGAAGACCTGATGGACAGCTTTTTGCATGCAAGAGAGTGGTTGGTGTGTAGTACAAACTGTCAGGTGAAGCTGTAAGATTGGGTATAGGTACAATATTTAAATGACATTCGGACAGGTACATGCATAGAAAAAGCTGAGAGGTGTATGGGTCAAATGCTCTCATTTGGGGCAAACTCAGATGGACATTTTGGCTGGTTTGTATGAGTTGGGCCAAAAGGCCTATTTTCATGCAGTATTTCTCTTTCTTATTTCAGATGGTGCTCGTGGTTATCGCTGATGTTCTGTGGGATGCAGACAGTAGTTCCAAATGTTCTTTTAAATATTCCTCTTTCAAATTCCCCTTTGATTCTATTCTGCATTTTTGAAAAAATCTTGCCTTCACAGATCTGCTTTGAATTCCTCTCTCTCATCTTGCACCTATGCCGTTTGTTTTTGATAGTCCTATCATAGGAATAAGATTTTGTCTAGTTATCTCTATGCCTCTCATAATGTTATATACTATACCTCTCATAATCTTGTATACTTCTATCTGGTCACCATTCAGCACCCATTGAGCTGGGCAAAATAATCCAGCCTGTCCAATCTCATCCCTTTAACAAAAGTCTACCAGTACAGACATCATCCTGATTAATCTCTACTTTCAAAGACTATCAAATCTTTGCAGTTGTGTGCACGCTGAACTGCAAGTGTTGCCTAACCAGTGCTTTCAAACGCTGCAACATAACCTTCCAAATTTGAGTATTCTATACCCTGACCCTTTGAAGACAAGCATGCTATATTCTGCCTTAATCAGTTTATTGACCTGTATCGTCACTTTCAGGAAGTTGTAGAACTTGGACTTGCTGTTTCTCTATTCATCAGCACTTCCACTATTTTTCTGTGTATCCCCTACCCCACCTGAGTTTGCAACATCCATCACCTCGTGCTTTCCAGAGCTCATAATTGAAGAATAACCAACAATTCAGCAAAGCTCAATATATAGTGGACTACCCAAAGATCTATTGTGACCCTCCATTACTTACTATTTGTATTGATTATCTAGAGGAAGGGGCAAATCTGGTGATGATATTTAAAAGGCATTAGGTGATATTGTGAACCTGCAGTGGAATATGGGTAGATTATGCGGATGAAAACTTGGAAAACAGAGTTTAATGGAAATTGTGAGGTCACACACTTTGGAAAGAAGAGTCAAAAGGCAAATTATATTTCAGTGGAGTGAAAGATTGTACAAGAGCAAGGAACAGAGGGATCTAGGTATTGTGCTTGAATCACAAGCAAGCAGGTAACTGCAGGAAGTAGTTCAGAAAGGGATTTGCAAAGGGGTTTGGAGTTGAGAAAGAGGGTACACACTTTGGTGACTATGTTAGGATGTTAGTCCACCTCTGAACTAGCTGTGCACTTTGACCCAATAAAGGATATTATTGTATAGGAAGTTCAAAAGGCAATTCCAAGGATGAAAGGGTTATTGAGAGGCTCACCAAGTTGGATTTCAGTTTAATTTTTGTTGTTACGTGAGTAAAGTTGATCTCACTAAAGTACAGAGGTTCATGGTGGTACGATGGGAGATGCGGAGATATTTTCACTTGGAGGTAGCTCAAATGAAAGAAAGTACATTCAAGATGAGCTGGCCATTTAAAGTTAAAGTGTGTAAAATCATCTTGCAGAGGGTAGTGGAGACTATCGTTAGAAGCATTCAAAGTGGAGATGGATGAATCTTGTGAAATTGAAGTTGAGGTCTCCGGAGATCCACCACAGACGAGGAGTTGAGGGTTGGAATAGACCTGTCAAATTTATATTGACTGGTGAGCTGGCTTCTCTCACATGAGTAGCCACTTGGCCTACCATTGTATTCTCGTTCAGCTAAACTGGGGCAAGGAAAAATTATATAGACTGGAAATTAATGTAGGGAAATAAAAAGATTTTGTCTATTTTCCCATCTCTACATACGCAGTTTGTTCTCGTAGCTTTTCGCTAAACTAGATGTCCTAAGTGATGGGGAAATCCACCTTTGGATTGTTCATCCAATAGTGTGTTGCTATAATCTCGTCTGAAAGATAGCTAACCTGGCAGAAACCAGAATTTTCTGCATGTTTCCTGCCAGCTAGAGTCTTTGGTAGATCCTTTAGTGTTGGAATGCAGCAAAGGATGTTGTAAAAAGTAAAGATTTTAAAAGGATGATGCAGTTCACTGGAAAAATGTAGTCATGGAAAAAATATGGTTATTTTTCATTGCAAGACTTGAATATATTGAGGAATCAAAATGATAAATTGAAGCAACCAGAATTAAATTTTCTTCATCTATGTATCAGAGCTATAGGGGGAGTGGCATGAATTTCTGGCAGGTTTTTCTTTTAATTTAAGCTGATGTACTGGACAAAGGCCACCTGAGATGTAATTCTTATTTTGCCCACTAGATGGTAGAAGAAATAAAGGAGACAGGAGCGTGACTAAAGACTTGATGGAAATTGGACTCACTGATTTTATTCAATTTTCTGTTCTTGAAAAGTGAAATAAACGTAATGACTGTATGCCAAATTTGACAAAGAATAGGATTTGTCTATTGAATGTAAATATTCTTATGAATTTATTGCCATTTATGAAGGGATCAGTTATGAGCTATTAAATGTGACTCTAAGTTTCCACACCCTGCGGACTCATCTTCAAGGACTCTTCCTCTCATGTTCTCTATTTATGGTTTATTATTATTAGTATTTCTCTTTCGTATATGCATAGTTTGCACATTGGTTGTTTGTCCGCCTTTTGTGTGACATCTTTCATTGATTCTGTTATGGTTCTTGGAATTACTGAGTGTCCCTGCAAGAAAACAAATCTCAGGGTTCTATATAACATGTATTTTTATAATAAATTTACTTTGATCTTGGAATTTAATGCATGCATAGTTGGAATCAAATATTATATTTTAAGATTCTTTTCCTAACAAGAAATAGGAGGAATGGCTTGTAAGTGAACTGTGTTCGTAATAAATGGCTATTAATTTGCACATGAAATCTTTCTGTTCCTGTTCAAAGAGTATGTAAAAGATTTCGATACTAAATAAATATTAAATAATATTTCTTCACACTTTGCACTGATCTTAAGACCATAAGACACAAGAGCAGAATTAGGCCATTCAGCCCATTGAGCTTGTTCCATAATTTCATCATGGCTGATCCAATTCCCTTTCAACCCCATTCTTCTGTCTTTCCCTGTAACCTTCCATGCCCCAACTAATCAAGAACTATGAGTCACTGCCTCAAATACACCCAGTGACCTGGCCTCCACAGCCACCAGTAGCTACGAATTCTACAGATACACCACCCTTGAGCTAAAGAAATTCCTCATCACTTCTGTTCTAAATGGATGCTCCTCTATTCTGAGGCTGCGGCCTCTGGCCCTAGACCCCTCACCATTGGAAACATCCTCTCCACAGCCAATCTATCGAGGCCTTTCAACATTTGATAGGTTTCAATGAGATCTTCCCCCACCCCATTCTTCGGAATTCCAGCGAGTAAAGGCCCAGAGGCATCAGTCGTTTCTCATATGATAAGCTATTCGTTCCCAGTATCATTTTTGTGAACCTGCTGTGAACTCTCTCTAATGTCAGCACTTTCTTCCTTAAATAAGGGATCCAAAACTGCTCTGGGTGCGGCCTCACCGAGGCCTTATAAAGCCTCAGCATTACATCCTTGCTTTTATATTCTAGTCCTCACTGGATGAGTTTATGTAGAAACTTATTGATTTTATCTTTGGCAAAGGGATTTAAAATGCATCTGGTTTGATTGAAGCGGTCGTGTTTAAGTGTATTCTTGCTCAATGCAGTATGTAGTTTTCATCTGTTGCTTACAGAAGCATGTTTCTAGTCCTGTCGTTAACGTCACCTGTACAAAACCTGAATTGTATGCCCCGTGTTTGGATGGTGTAAAATTTACATTGGATAGTACTTGACATTTCCCTGAAATATTTTTCCATCAAACTGTTATTGTTTGAATGTGTGCCATGGTTTTGTGTGCTGCAATGGTGCTACAAAAAGTGACAGATGGAATCGTGTTGGGGAATGCATAATGCATTTTGGTAAAGGGAATAATAGTGCAGACTATTACCTAAATGGGGAGAAAATTCAAACATCAGAGGTGTAGAGGAACTTAGTGCAAGGCTCCTGGAAGGTTAATTCACAGGTTGAATGTGTAGTAAAGAAGGCAAATGCAATGTTGGCATTTATTTCAAGGGGAATGGATTATAAAAGCAAGGAGATAATGCTGAGGCTTTATAAGGCACTGGTCAGGCCGCACTTGGAGTATTGTCAATGGTTTTGGGCCCCTTATCTCAGAAGTGATGTGTTGTCATTGGAGAGAGTCCAGAGGATGATTCTAGGAATGCAAGGGTTTATATAGGAGCATGTGGTAGCTTTAGGCCTGTTCTCACTGGAATTCAGATGAATGCTTTGGGATCTCATTGAATCCTACCAAATGTTGAAAGGACTGGATAAGGTGAATGTGGAGAGAATGCTTCCTATGATGGGGGTATCCTTCTCTTCTCCGTTCTAAAAGGATGCCCCTCTAATGCTGCAGACTATTATCTAAATAGGGAGAAGGTTCAAATATTAGAAGTGCAGAGGGACTTGGGAGTCCTCATGCAGGACTCTCAGGTTAATTTACTGCTTGTCTCTGTTAAAGAAGACAAATGCAATGTTGGCATTTATTTCAAGGGCAATAGAATATAGAAGCAGGGACATAATGCTGAGGCTTTATAAGACATTAGTCAGACCATACTTGGGGTATTGTCAGCAGTTTTGGGCCCCAAATCTCAGAAAGGATGTGTTGTCGTTGGAGAGAGTCCAGAGGAGGTTCACAAGGATGATTCTGGGAACGAAGGTGTTAACATATGAGGAGTGTTTGACAGCTTTGGGTCTGTACTCACTGGAATTTAGAAGAATCCAGGAGGATCTCATTGAAACCTACCAAATGATGAAAGGACTAGATAGGGCAGATGTGGAGAGGATGTTTCCTATAGTGAGGGTATCCAGAACTAGAGGGCACAGCCTCAAAACTGAGGGGTGACCTTTTTGACCTGAGATAAGGAGGATTTTAGAGTAGTGAATCTGTGGAATGCTGTGCTGCAGACTATGGTGGAGGCCTTCTGTGGGTATATTTAAGGCAGAAGTTGATAGTTTCCTGATTAGTCAGGGCATCAAAGGATATGGCAAGAAAGCAGGTGTATGGGATTGAATGGGATCAGCAATGATGGAATGGCAGAGCAGATTCGATGGGCTGGATGGCCTAATTCTGCTTCTATGTCTTATGGTAACCTTGTGTATTAATTCATTTCGTAATCATGAGTAATCTGGCTGGAAGAATCAAATTCTTTGTTAATAATCCAGAATCGAATACTTCAAAAACTGTGTTGAACTTTGAAACTTAAGAGATTTAAGTTAAACCTACAGCTGAATTCTTTCGCTACAAGATTTATCCAGGTGACACAACCTTGTATGACTTTGGTGATCATGTCAAGTTGAAGTTATTTTAAAGAAAAGTTCACTACTACCTGAGAAGAACATCAATATGAATTTTGTTCAACAAATTTGCGAGTGTTCTTAAGAACGTTACAAATGTGATCAAACATGGGAATCCAGTGCTGAATAAAGTGGTGCATGGTAATCCTGGGGGAGCTTCCAACTAACAGAAAACAGTCGGAATAAATGGATCATTTTCAGATTGGCAGTCAGCAACTAGTGAGATGCCGCAAGGTTTCATGCAATGGCCACAGCAGTTTATGATCAATAATGAAGATGATTCAAAAGCTAAGTGTATTTTATCCAAATCTGTTATTGCTTGCAAGGTAAGTGAGTTACAGAGAGGGCGGGAAGACCCTTTAAAGGGTTGTAGATGGCTAAAGTTAGTGGATAAGGAGTTGTCAGATGAAATAACCCATGGGAAACTGTGTGCTTATCAACTATCGAAGGAGGAATGAAAAAAATTAATAATTATGTGAGTGAGTCTACAAATGTAGCCCAAAAGAGGTGGAGCAGAGCAACTGGTGCATGAATGGCAGCGCTCATACACAGTTGCATTATGTAGTTTGGAAGACTAGTGGAATATTGCCCGTTACTAAAATGGATAAGAAGTATAAATGTCAGGCATTTTGAAATAATGTTGAAGGTGGACTGGACTGAATTCAGGGATTCGTCTTTGAACCTGGATGAGTATGCTGGAGTTGTTACCGACTTCATTAAAACCAGTATGGATGAGTGTGTTCCTACAAAGACTTACTGTACAGTCCCAAACCAAAAGCCGTGGATGAACCAGGAGGTACGTTGTCTGCTGAAGGATATATCTGTGGCGTTGAAGTCTGGCGACCCAGGTCTGTACCAGAAAACCAGGTATGACTTGCGAAGGGTTTTTTCAAGGGCAAACAGACAATTTCGAATGAGATTGAAGGCGATATCGGATGTACAACAGCTCTGGCAGGGTTTGCAAGATATTACTTCCTACAAAGTGAAACCCAAAAGCATGAATGGCAGCGATGATTTACTACCAGATGAACTCAATGCCTTCTATGCATTTGAAAGGGAGAACACAACTACAGCTGTGAACATCCCTGCTGTACCTGGTGACCCTGTGATCTCTGTCTCAGAGGCCGATGTTATGCTGTCTTTAAAAAGAGTTGACCCACGCAAGGCGGAAGGTCCCAGTGGAGTACCTGGTATGGCTCTGAAAACCAGTGCCAGCTAACTAGCAGGGGATTTCAAGGACATTTTCAACCTCTCACTGCTACAGGCAGAAGTTCCCACTTCAAAAAGGCAACAATTATAGCAGTACCTAAGAAGAATGTGAGCTGCCTTAATGACTATCTCCCTGTAGCACTCGCATGTACAGGAGTGAAATGCTTTGAGAGGTTGGTCATGACTAGACTAATCTGCCTCAGCAATGACCTGGACTCATTGCAATTTGCCTATCACCACAATAGGTCAACAGCAGAATCAATCTCAATGGCTCTTCACATGACTTTAGGCCACCTGGACAACACAAGCACCTACAATATGTCAGGATGCTGTTTGTTGACTATAGCGCAGCATTTAATACCATCATTCCTATAATCTTGATTGAAAAGTTGCAGAACCCGGGCCTCTGTACCTCCCTCTGTAATTGGATCTTCAGCTTCCTAACTGGAAGACAACAATTTGTGCAGATTGGTGATAACACATCCTCCTCACTGACGATCAATACTGGTGCACCTCGGGTGTGTGCTCAGCCCACTGACTGTGTGGCTAGGCATTGCTCAAATACCATCTGTAAATTTGCTGATGATGCAACCATTGCTGGGAGAATCTCAGATGATGATGCTGAGAGGGTGTACCAGAGCGAGATATGCCAGTTAGTGGAGTGGTGTTGCAACAACAACTTAGCACTCAATGTCAGTAAGACAAAAGAGGTGATTGTGGACTTCAAGAAGGGTAAGATAAAGGAACACATACCAATCCTCATAGATGGACCAGAAGTGGATAGAGTGAGCAGTTTCAAGTTCCTGGGCCTCAAGATCTCTGAGGACCTAACCTGGTCCCAACATATCGATGTAGTTATAAAGAAGGCAAGACAGTGACTATACTTTATTTGGAGTTTGAAGAAATTTGGCATGTCAACAAATACACTCAAAAACTTCTATAGATGTACTGTGGAGAGCATTCTGACAGGCTGCATCGCTGTCTGGTTTTGGGGTGGGGGGGGTGGGAGGGCTACTTCATAAGACCAAAAGAAGCTGCAGAATGTTCTAAATTTAGGCAGCTCCATCTTGGGTACTAGCCTACAAAGTACCCATTACATCATCAAGGGGCAGTGTCTCAGAAAGGCAGCGTCCATTATTAAGGACCTCTAGCACCCAGGGCATGCCCTTTTCTCGCTGTTACCATCAGGTAGGAGGTACAGAAGCCTGAAGGCACACACTCAGTAATTCAGGAACAGCTTCTTCCCCTCTGCCATCCGATTCCTAAATGGACATAGAATCTATGAGCATTACCTCACTTTTTAAATATTTATTATTTCTGGTTTTTTGTATGATTTTTAATCTATTCAATATACATATACTGTAAGTGATGTAATTAATTATTACTTTTTCTTCTAAATTATGTCTTGCATTGAACTGCCACTGCTGACACATGCCGGAGATAATAAGCCTAATTCTGAAAGGTGCTTTTGTGACAGCACCTGAGGCACTTGCATCCATATTTAAGGAGGGATGAACCTGTAGAGAAGATTGACTCCTGCAATGAAGATAAGAAGAAAGTCTGAGCATTTTGTGCTTTAATTGTGGAAGTTCATTTAGATAAGTATATGGTTAGGAAGAGTTTGAAGAGATACAGGCCAAATATGGGCAAGTAGGACAAGCTTAGGTTGGCACCTGGGTTAGCATGGATAAATTGGACAGAAGGGCCTTTTTAATGCTTTATTTCAACCGTCTAAGGTGAAAGAGGTGCTCTTGTGCTTTTTTCACCACACAGCTGGTATGTACAGACCACGTGAGATCCTCGGTGATGTGTATGGTGAGGAATTTAAAGGTGTTCACCCTCTTAATCCCAGATCCATTGATGTCAGTAGGGATTAGCCCGTCTCCATTCCTCCTGTAATCCACAACCAGCTCCTTTGTTTTAGCAACATTGAGGGAGAGGTTGTTTTCTAGACACCACTGTGTCAGCGTGGTGACTTCTTCTCTGTAGGCTGCCTCGTTATTATTTGCAATTCAGCCAATGAATGTACGATTGTCAGCAAATTTAATGAGCAGATTGGAACTGTGGATGACAACACAGTCACGGGTGTACAGAGACTAAAGGAGGGGGCTTCGGACATATATCTCAGAGGCAGCTATGTAGAGGGGCAGAGGTGAGGGTGCTCACTCTTACCACCTGCTGGGATCCAGGATCCAACTGCACAAGGCAGGGTGAAGGCAGAGTTCTCGTTGAGATTCTTGTTGAGCCTGGAGGGATTCATGGTGTTGAATGCTGAACTATAGTCCAAGAACAGTATTCCCTCATAAGCATTCTTCTCCAGTTGTGAAAAGGACAGTGTGTAGAGCTGTGGCTATCGCATCACCTGTCAATCGGTTATGTTGGTAGACGAAATGTAGGGTTTCCATTGTGGGTGGCAGAATGCTGAAGATGTAGTCCTTGACCAGCTTCTCAGAGCATTTGGTTATTATTGAGGTGAGTGCGACAGGATGCCAGTTGTTCAGTTATGTTACCTTGGACTTTTTAACACAAAATTTGGATTTATGACATTTGTGACTGCTCCTCCTACCATATTATGCTGGTAGATCATCTTGGCTGTTAAGTCTTGCATTTTCACCAGTTTAACCAACTACTTACATCCAAGAAATCAACACTACATACATTACTCAAAAAAACGTACAAATTATTTTCATGTAATATTTTGCCTGGATGCATGTCATGGTTGCATGTCTTTTCCATTTAGGTTCTTTTAACAACTTTTGGCAAATGTGCTGGTAAATAATCAGTTGCGATCACTTCAGAAGATTGTTTAGCTGTCTTTTGACAAGGCTTTGCAGAAATAGGGCAGTGTGATACGAAGTAAAATAAACAAAATTCACAATGTGATAATTTCGCTTTCAAAATGCTGTGATTTATTACCAGGGAAAAACTTGGTAATTCCAAACCTGTGAGCCTTAGCAGGAAAGTTATCAGAAAAACAATTCTGAGGGGTATGATTAATGATAAGTTTGAAAAGCAAGGACTAATTAAAGATAACCAACATGGTGTTGTCAGGCATCTCGGGCTTGTGTATGGGGTCATATATGTACTTCGATATATTTACATAGAATTTGAACTTTATCCAATCTGAAATTATTTCTTTGAAGAGTTAACAAAGATGAGAGCAATGTATGATGTAGTTTATATCAACTTCAGTGAGGCTGCTGACAAGGTCCCACTTGAGAGACTGGACTAAAAGATTAGGGCCCATGGAATCCAGGGAATGTTGGTAAATTGGTTCCCTAAATTGGCAATAGGAGACTGAGGGTGATGGTAGAGCATTGTGACAGGATGCATGTTACTAGTGGAACTGCACAGGGATCCATGCTATTTCTAAGATATGTGAATGATTTGGATGTGGGATACTTTATCAGTAAGTTTGGTAGATGCCAAAAGATTGGTGGAGTTATTGATGGTGTGGAGGGTGTTGTTAAGAGTACATGGTAATATTGATAAAATAGGCTGAGAAGTGATAGATGAGATTTAGTCCAGATAAATGTGATAAAGTTATACCAGTATTAATAAGGCCAAGGCATGCTCCCTATTCCAGAAATGTTAGGGTTTCAGGGAATATTGAGAAACAGAGGGACCTTGGTGAACAAATCCAAAGATCCTTGAAGCAGTGACACAGGAATATGGTTGAGAAGGTGTATGTTACTGGCCTTCATTAGTCAGTTGCACGAAAATCACAAGGGTTATATTCCACTTCTGTAAAACAATGGTCTGGCCTGAGCTAGAGTACTGCATATGGTTTTAGTCACTGTACAAGGGAAAATGTGCTAGCTCTGGAGAGGGTGCAGAGAAGATTCACCAGAATGTTGCCTGGCATGGAATGTTTTTGTAATGAGGAGAGATGGGAGAGGCTTGGTTGCTTTTCCCTAATGTGGAGGAGATTAAATGAGGACATGATTGCAGTACATAAAATAATAAGGGTTCAGATGGTGGAATGAAAGAAACTTCCCTATATCAGTCAGTAGCTTTAAGATGAGGTTTAAGAGATTGAGAGGGAATTTGAGAGAGATAACTTTCACTTGGAACACGGTGAATACCTTGGATACACTGCCTGGTGTGGCAGTAGAGGTGCTAGAAGCATAGAAGAAGTGTCTAATTGAGTGTTTGAATCACTCAGATAGCAAGGGCTATGAGCTAAGTGTTAGAAGGCGGGATTAATACAAAAGGGGTGCCCACAGGTTGGTGTGGACATGGTGGGCCGAATGGCATATTTCAAACTGTATAACCTTAATGAAATGGAAACAAAAATGCTTTGACTCCACAGCATACCCCCGGTGCTGCATTGAAATTCAGATTGTCTGAAGTAGAATGGGAATTCAAGTGCAGGCAAGGGTGCTGCCACTAATAACTTTGTTATTATAAAGCAGAAGTTTATTATGAACCTGCCACCTGGTATTGTCCCCTTCCTTCTCCCTACCTTCTGTGCCTACAACCTTTTACAGCCTCTTGCGATCCTGTGCATTGGAATCTCCATATCAAGCTGTGATACAACCATTCAGAATGCTGTCCACATTTATCACAATTTGCAAGAGTCTTTGGTGACACTTCAAATCTTCTCAAACTCTTAGTGAAGTAGAGCCACAGGTATGCCTTCATGATTGTATAAATATGTTGGGCCCAGGTCAGATCCTCTGAAATGTTGACACTTAGGAACATAAAGGCGCTTACACTTTCTATCACCGATCACTCAGTGAGGAGTAGCAACTGTCCTCCCGACTTCCCTGTCCTGTAGTCCACAATCAATTCCTTGGTCTTACTGACATTCATTGAGACGTCGTTGTGACACCACTCATGCATCCAGTCTATTTCAATCCTGTATGCCTCCTTATTGCCTGCTGAGATTTCATCCCTTTTTACATGCATTCTGTGACCACCATCTGGAAGACTGTACAAATCCTTCACCACCAGGACTATACATAATCTTTGAAGCTTCTTTCCTGTAGCTCTCCAGCTCCTCAACAAAACTCACTCAGGTGTAATACCTTAACTGTCCCTGCATGACATCCATTAAATGACCTTTCCTGCTGTCCTTGTTCTGCTGATCTGTTCAAATGTTTACATTTATTTTTGGTTATTGACATTTGCAGCAATTGTTGATTGCTCATGGCTGTTTGCAGTATTGTCTTGTAAATTGTTGGTTGCTTTTTTGTTGTCTGTTATGATATTGTCCTGTATTTTATGCTTGGCCAGATCCCAGTCAGTTCTGGTAGGTTTCACATACTGGCATTAAAGTGATTCTGATTCTGACAAGAATATTTATGGACTGCCACATCACTGTTAAAGGCACTGTCAGTTTGATGCAGTTTGCTCCTCATCATTTTATTTGCTCCATTTATTTATTGAGTCATAATCTAACCCTGTTTTAATTTGTCCTGCGTTTTTTTTCTCTGTCTGATTTTTTAAAATTTAGTGTGTTTGTTTCTCTTTAGCCTCCCAATGGTGGTGCTTGTACTCTGAGATTAACTTAAAAAGAAATATATCAGTGCCAAGGAGAACAAGCAAGAATGTGACTTTGTCAGGTGCTATTTGTGAAAAGCAAGAATCGATTCCATTGCTTCATGGTTCCATTGGTGTCTAACCATGAGTAGATACATGTGCTAGATTAAAAGTTTGCTTGCTCTCAGCCTTTGCTGTGTAAATAAATAAATAAATCAACAAAGTGTTGAAGGCTCTCATGTCCAGAAATATTCCACGGGTTAAAAGTCTCTGGTAGTGTGAACGTAATCAAAAGATTACTTGCGCTGGAATCGCCCATTTTCTTGGAAGCTGGCACCTGATGTTTTGTTGACAGTCATGTTCCCTTGCGTGAACATAGATGCGTTTTGATGTGGAATCTACTATCACAGTTGTAATATTTTTAAATGATCTTAAAAACTACATTGTGAATGAACACTTAATAACTCATTTACTTTTGAGCTGCTTGTATTTTAATGATCTTTTTCAAACATTTTAATGTCTTTAGAAATACTCTTTTTCTGAAATTGTCAGGTTCAATAATCCAGCAAATGTAATTTGGCATTTGCCCAAGAGTTGTACTGGAATCCTAAGCAAACGATATGTTCAGTGACTTTATTTTTCAAATAAATGGAAACTAAAAAAAGGTGCAGCTGGAAGCAGATATCACTGCAGTGTTTGTATGCTCCAAGCTTATGAATCTGCAAATCTGTTTTATGCCACAAATCTCTTTAGTTTGTGCTCACTTTCCACCCAATCCAGAAAATCTTCTGTACAAAAGTTTCAAAGAAGAGAGACAAGTATATTTTTGTAGTTGGTCTGAATCCATTTTGCTCTAGAGTCAACTGTTTTTAACGAAATACGTTCTGCACAATGGGATATCTGTCCATTCTACAAAAGGTTTTGCTGAAATGGCCCAAAAGTATTTCAGTGCTGTATTTGGTTAGATATTCATTCCATACTTTCCATAGCCTCAAAAGTCAGTATTTGTAGTTTGGCTGGGAATATTGTGATTGCTCTCTTTTAAAATAATAAGCAGCAACAGTTTGAACTATAATAGTTCTGCACTCAGAATTAATTACTTATCCTCTAGTTCTTGTGATTTCTGCTCAGTTTCTTAATTGTAGCACCAATAATTCCCACCCCAAAGCATTGATCATTCTGACATTGTTGAATTGGCTTGCTATTTTCTAATGCAGATTTCAGCACTCCCAGTCCTCCTCTTGGAACATGCAGTTCCAATCTGAATTCTTGTCCAACTGAGTTTGTGCCACATCTGGCATAACTTCCAGTCTTCTGGACGGCAGCTTCTGATTGGAATTTGGACCTGAGCTTCGGGGTTGATGTATTTGGAATCTCTTCTCTGGTGTAATTGAGCCCCTGTGAGCAAGTACACTAGGGTTGCAGGAATTCCAGTTGCTTCCATTTACTGGAACGTGCAAAATGTTTTAAACAACTCAAGCCTACTGTTGAAATATTATGTAACATTTTAATACATAAAAAGATGCATTAAATTCAGGTTGCTTCAGAGACGCATGTTGTTGTAAGTTATTTGAGCACAGATTTTTCTGAACTGACGGTCAATAATTGAGATCGTTTGCAGTCTACACCCTTTATTTATTCCTGTTCTCTGGAATTTGCAGCTAAATTTTCTCAGATTGAGTGAAGTGTTTTTAAAATAATATTTATTGCAAGTTGGATACAGACCAAAATTGGAGCCAGAATTTGACAGTAACTTTATTGTATAACGTGTCGCTGTGACATCTGTTGTGTGGTTTTGTAGTATATATTGGAGATGAACTAACTGCAACTGCAACATAGCATGTGGGTCCACCAGTGTGGATCATTGAAGAACAGTTGAGTGCAGACTCATTTTCCATACTGCTAAACAGTTGTATCACCTCAAAATATTTCAGATTCAAATCTAGGAATTAATTTTGGGAATGGAGCAGGAGTGATTAAGAGACCCTGACTGAAAAGTCACTTGCAGCAGCTTGAGTGTACCTTGCATCCAGATAAATAAACATCCGTAAAAACCTGGAGAGCATTTTGGCTACCATTTAAGTTGTGACCTGGGAAGGAGAAAACAAAACTGATTTATATGATGAATGTTTCATCGTATCTTAATGCTGTCTTTACATGCAGTCACTTTTGTACAAACAACATCTGACCAATAACCATGAGATGAATGATTTTTTTATGTTGGTGTGAGATAAGTCAGAACATTACAAGAGTTCTGCTACTGTTGAAAGTGTTTTGTGGAATTATTTGGAATGCAGCTAAGTCACTGGAAGTTGGGACTTCAGTTTAATGTCTCAGCTGATAAACCCTCTGAGAGTATAGCTCACACACAGCCTTTGTGAATGTACATTAAATGCTGACCCATAAAACCCAGTCTCAACTGGTGGTCTAAGATCCAAACTTAAAAATAGAAGATTTAACTTTGTGAAGCTTTGCTTCTTTAGCTCATTCCTTTATTTTATAAATTGCATTTTATTCTTGTGCAGTTGCATATCAAACTGTTAACATTTTATTAGCTTACAAATTATAGTTTCTAAATGTTTAACATTAAAATAGAAATAAAGAACTTCAAATTCTACCAGCTAAAATCTGCTATAACATTTAGTCCATATACGTGTAATTTTTAACCATTTTTCAAATAAATATTCGTTTCCAATGACTTATTTACATAATTACAGAAGGAAGCATTATGTTTACTTAAACAGAATATATTACAAATTAAATATATTTACAGGACTGATAAATGGCCATGTATATGCCTTTTTGATTATTTTCTGCTCATAATTTATTCATTACACTATGGTGTAATGCAAAGTTTGATTATCTAGAACAGGGGTCACCAACCTTTTTCGCACCGTGAACCTGTCTAATATTGACAATATTCTTGTGGACCGGCCGACGGGGGGGGGGGGGGGGGTGTTAATCATGACCGGAATATAGGTGATAAGTCAACTATGTGGCTAATACACTCCATTTCGTTTCTAAAAGGGTTTATCTAATGAATTTAATATTAAACACACAGCGCATATTTTCCTCACATGAATATAGTGATAAGTCAATTATAAGTCACTTATAAGTCAATAGCATCATAACATTTTAAGTAATGTTTGGACATTAAACACATAGGGCATATTTCCCTCGTATGAACATATAAAATGATTGCAACACACCAATATCTCTGAATCAGTGGGAGCCCTGGGCTTGTTTCCCTGAATCAAGATGGTCCCATCGAGGGGTGATGGGAGACAGCGATACTCAAAGGGGGTTCCTTATGCCCAGTCTATTCCTCAATTTAGTTTTTGTTGCATTCATTGCAGAAAACCCTGCTTCTTAGAGATATGATGTTGGAAGTGGAAGCACCGTTTTCAGTGCTTTTGTGGTTATCTCAGGATATTCAGCCTTGACTTTGATCCAGAATGCTGGCAGAGATGTTATGTCAAACATACTTTTCAGCCCACCGGCATTTGCAAGCTCAAGGAGTTGAGCTTCTTGCTGCACTGATAGGGATGATTCACCAGGGACATTCACAAATGGGTCACAGACCCAATCCTTTGCATGTCTTGAGTCATTTGCAGTTGGGAAGTAACACTTGAATTCTGTCGACAGCAAAGATAGGTGATCGTGCACCAGCTGTGAGAAGGACGGTGCAGTCTCAGTCTCTCCCAAAATCCCAGCTATTGTTGGGAACATGTGAAATATGTCCCTGTCCACTCGCCGTCCCCACAGTTCCAGTTTGGATTTGAAAGCAGACACTTTATCTGCCAACTTGAAGATAGTTGTCATTCTCCTCTGAAGTGACAAATTGAGTTAATTGAGCAGGTTGAAGATGTCACACAGTTAAGTGAGTTTTGCTATCCACTCCTCGTCACTGAAGTGTACTGCCAGTGGTGACTTTTTTCCTGAAAGAAATCTCTGTAGTGGCTCTCTTAACTCAAAATCCCTGGCCAGGGCTCTCCCCCTTGATAGCCACCTGACCTCAATGTGTAAGAGAAGGTGTTTGTGGTCTGCATCCATTTCCTCGCAAAGCTGCTCAAACAGATGTGAGTAAAGGGTTTTTGCTTTGATGTGATTGATACCTTCAACAATGTCACTCAATATGCTGTTAAGATCAGGTGACATTTTTTGGCTAGCCAGAATTTCCCTGTGTATGACATAGTGTGTAGACTGGCATTTAGGAGCAACTTTGACTCGAGTAGTAAAACCAGACAGCCATCTAGTCATAGCGGCAGCTCCGTCTGTGCATATTCCAACACAGAATGACCAGTTCAGTTTGCCTGACATGTTGTCATTCAAAGACTTGAATAGTTCTGTCCCAGTTGTGTTAGCTGGCAGTGGCAATGCGCACAACATATTCTCGTACACATTGTCTTGAAATATATATATCGCACAATAACCAACAGTATTGCCATGTTGTCGACATCGGTAGACTCGTCGACCTGGGTAACATACCATGGTGACTCACTAAGCCGTTCCAACAGCTGTGCTTCGATGTCCTCTGCTACATCTTCGATTCTGCTTGAAACTGTGGTAGCTGAAAGAGAAACCTGTACCATCTTGTTAGCTGCAGCTTCTCCCAACAGTTCACGGCACATGTCCTTGGCAGCAGGCAGAATCAATTCTTCACCAACAGTGAAAGGCTTCTTAGCCTTTAGCAGTACGGCTAGCCACTAAGTACGCGCTGTGAGAGCAGCAGCATTTATGGAGGTGGTGGCTCTCAGCACTTGCTTCTGTCCCGCTTGCTCACGCTTTTTCCACTCAAAAAAACTCAGCGTGTTTGTCTTTAAGTGCAGGGTGCTTGAACTCAAGGTGCTGAAGCAGTTTTGAGGGCTTCATTGCCTCATTAGGCAGCTTGTCTCCAAATACCACACACAGGGCTTGGAGCATGCAAGTCACCGGTTGCATTAAAGCCATGTTTTATGTATGACTCGTCGTATTTTCTGTTGAAGGAAGCTTTCTTTTCTTTGCAGTTTCGGCCTCTGCTGTCTCTGTGCTATCGTCATCGTTAGGCCTTTTATGTCCCCTACCACCTTTTCCAAAGAAACTCTCAAGCGACGTTTGTTTTTTTTACTCATGGAGTAGTTGTAGGTTAATGACCGACTGATGACCTCACGTGTGTAATGACCTCGCAAGCATTCAAGTTCAACAGTGGGAGTGACAGGGAATGAGGAAAGGTGCAGCTGACTTGTATCGTTTCATATCGCCAAATCGTATCGCTTCCTTTCGGCCCAGTAGCACAAGCTTTGCGGCCCGATGGTTGGAGACTACTGAACACATCATACCGACCAGCATGTGGACTTTGGATTAGGTCTAGATTTACACTCCATGGGGCATTGATGAATTGAATGCAGATGGGCCATAAATTTTTGATTGCAGTACAATATAATTTAAGTCAGGAAAATCCTTAAACCTGATATTCAGGAATGTGACATATCATGAAGTTGCTAGAATGTTTTTAATTAACTCTTTGTAACAAATAAGTTTTGTAATTGTTCTTTAACTGAAATCTAAGCACCTGAGTAATGAAATGTAGAATCCATACCTTGTTAGTAGTTTACCATAATTGCAAATTGCATTACTGAAGAATGGTGACCAATAACTGAAATATTAATTATTTATTTAGAGGTGCAGATCTATAATGGGCCAGTGGTCATTCTGGCCCAACAAGCCCACACCACCCAATTACAATTGTGACCAATTAACCTTCTAACTCATACATCTTTGGAATGAGGGAGTGTATTACGAATGTTAGAAATTGATACGCCAATTAAAAAATTACACTGAAGAGCACTGAACATTGGATCCAAGATGAGATTGCTTAATGTTTTGTGTGCTCGGTTTCAGGATGTGGATTCCTTTCAGTATTTGATATTTTCTTCATTGATCTTAACGATGTAAAGCTTGAGTGGCCAGAAGTTGAGTTTACAGAGAAGATTGCATTAGTGTTGATTCTTCAAAGAGCTATCTAGTCTTTTATGCTTTATCTAACCCTAACATTTGAAGAAGGGGAAATGTTTTTTTTTAAAAAAGCTACGATGGAGTCAAGTGTCCCCACCCCTTTGGTTAGTCGTTCACTATAATGTCTGCAGATTTTCAAAAATTCACCTTTTTTCTCAAGGAATGCATCCACAGCATTTCATTTATCAATGTGCTCTTTTTTTCTCATTTGATTCAAAACAATCTGTCAAATATAACTTGCCTTAGTTTTTGTTTGCTGTCTTTAACAATCATTTGTCTCATTTAGAATTTCATCAAGCAATATAGCTTCTGGAAATTAAGTTACTACAGGTTGAATGCCCCTTATCCGAAATTCCAAAATCCAGATTTTTCTTTGAGGGCTGACAAATGGAAAATTCCACAAGGTCTCTGCATACCGCAGATGGTTCTGAGAAGTGATCTCTCATATGTAATGAATAGAAGTTAAAGGAAAATAGGAAAACACTGCGTAAAACATAAAAATAAAGATCTTGATTGTGTATTGAAAGAGTGGATTTGTCAGCATCAGAGTGAACATGTCACTTAATGGTATGTTGATGATGAAACAAGCAAAGATCATTTCACGAAGGCAATTGTGAATATTCAGACTGGTTGCAAAAATTTAAGATAAGGCACAGCATAAAATTTTAAAAGATTTGTGGTGATAAAGCATCTATTCGTCTCGAAGCTGCAGAGAAATTAATTGTTTGCCAAGATCATTGCTGTTGAAACTCTAATACGCTTCCGTGCATATACGTGATGGGCAAGTGTAGGACAGACTGTTTACCATATTAATGGTCGCTGAACGGTTGACAGCTAACTTTATGTATTTCTTTATACTCTTTGAGCAAAGGTATTATATTGGTATTTCTGCATTTCTTTGGCCCAACTTGCACATCCAGAGTTTGAAAGATTGTATTTGGAACCTCTCTTTCCCCTGACTTCCCTTGCTGTTCCAGACTCTGTTCCATAAGGGTGGTGCCTTTATTCATTTGGAACACCACCACTGGTTTCAGTATTATATTGTTATGTACAGTAAGGCTAGCTAATGCCTCTTGTGATATTTAATTTCCACTCCTTGCTCTTCTGTGAAAACTGAAGCAAACAGCGTAGCCTTTCACCACCTCTGCATTCTCTCAACTGTTTGAATTTTTTTAACCTATATTTGACCTAATTAACTCCTTTTGTTGGTTAACTTGTGTTTGCAGAAAATTACTGTTCTGTTACAATTCTGTAACAGTTCTGCATATCTATACTGGTTCAATGAAAAATGTAACATTTTAAAGTATATCTCCCAATGTTTCAGACATTAAGTCAGAATATTTGCTTTTCTATTTATCTCATCTTGCTGTTTATTGTGTGCTCTACTTCTGGTCCATCTTTGAATAAACCTGTAGCTGGTTTTGATGGAACTTGTATATTTTTTGCCCCCCCTTTTTTTTCTCTTTTGAATTGATGGTATAATGGAGAAGGCAGTTGCAAACTACACATAATGTCTGTAACTCCTTAACCTGCCCACTTAATCTCCTGTGTCTTACTGTGTTCAATTTATTTAATTATTCATACATTTTTTTCTTCATAATGTTAGCTACCCTCTCGTCTACTCTTCTGCTGACTTTAATGTGCAGACAATGCATGTTCAGAGTTATAGTTAATTTGAGCAGCACACCAAATGCTGGAGGAAGTCAGCGAGCCAGACAGCATCTGTGGAGTTGTGGTCTTTTGTCTGTTACTCCAGATTCCAATACCTGCCAGTCCCTTGTGTCTTTATTTAACTTGAGACTGTTTTGCCTTTTTCTGCATTTTCCTTGAACCTTCTGTCAAGTGTACAATCACAGAGACATGAGACTGTTGGAAACTAGTTGTAAGTCCAGGCATACAGCAATGCAGCTGACTCAATGTCCTCAGAGTGCCCCTAACCACACACTTCTGCTACATGTTGCAATCACAAGCATAAAAAACAGCGGACAACACATCATTGGCAATATTGCACTGAAACATAACATGATTGCCATTTGCCTGAATGACTTTGCGAAGTCCCCCCTCTGGAGACTGGTGTCTAAATTGGTAGACTGTCAGTCAGCCTGGCGTTAGACACCTTGATTGCAAATCCTGGACATGTCCTGTCCCTGTGGCAGGACTGACTGATCAGAAATGGTGGTGCAGTTGTATGCAGGTGGGTAAGAGGAGCCCTGTGTGTCGTCAATGCTTATGTGGCATCAGGTCAAACAGTGGGACAGTAATCTACCTGCAGTCATCTGAGTTGATGAATTAGTGTTTTTCTGTATTGAATAATACTTAAAAGCACTGAAATTAGAAAAGGCAGAGAAAATTATTCTGGGTGTGGGACTTTCATATCCATCAAGTGGATTGGTAATCCCACCACTGACTGAGTTGGCAAAGATGTGAAAGACATGATGGGTCTGTAGCAGGTAGTGAGCTAACTAACACTAGGGATTAACCAATAATTTAATCCTCACCCATCTACCTTTGCCAGCTGCACCTATGTATTCCAGAATTGGTAATAATAACCACTGCAGAGATGCTGTGGCAGTAAAATCCCATTTTTATACTGAGAGAATGTACTCTTGGTCTGAGTTGCTACTTGTTCTTGGTCTTGTAATGCATACACTCAGAACAAATATTGCATATCAAAATTGTGTGTCTATGAAGTGCACTACCATAACCTGTAACCTCATAATCTTGCATATTCTTCACTGAGCCATGACAATCAAGCCAGTGAGTTAACCCTGCATTATGGAGGAATAGAGTGGCATGCAACAACAATACCTGAAGTGTGTGTCTGGTGTGTGTGTCTGTCATATATATTCTGTAACATCTAATGATAGATGGTGGTGGACAATTAAAAAAACTAACTGGAGGAGATAACTTCAAGAATGATTGGGCCTAGCATGTGAATCCTGAAAGTGAAACAATCATTCACATTTCAGTTGCAGTACTGAAGTCATGCACTTCAGAATTAACAGCATCTTGCCAAGCTATTCCAATATATTTAGAACAGTAGCATCTACTCAGTAATGTGGAGAATTGCCCAGGTCACTCCTATTTATAAAAGTAGGATGAATACAATCTGGCTATTTACTGCCAATTTAATCTGTTCTCAATTATCAGAAAATTGATAGAATGTATCATCATCAATGCTATGCGACAGCATTTAATCTCTAATAATGTTCTCTTGAGGACCATTCTGTTCCAGACCTCCACTGCAGCACTGGTCCAAGCTTAGACCGAAGAACTGAATTCAAAAAGCGAACTGTGAGTGAATGCCCATAATGTAAACAAAGTATTTGGCTTCTTGATGGCTCCTGGGAAAATTGAAAGTCTACAATAGAAAAAGGACTGGGCCATTTGGCCCCTTGAACTTACTACACATTCAGTCAGTTTTTCTTTTACATTCGTGCCTTTCGCTTCTTATCCTAAACTCTGTTGATTTCAGTCTTGGTTTTTCTTGGCAACAAAGCTTCTGCAGCTCACTAGGATGGAGAATGTCAAATATTTTTGTTCGTTAGGTGTAAAAATTTCTTCCCCTCCCAGATATGAATGGTCAATCCCTTGCAACGCCCAAAGTGGTGGAGCAACTCAGCAGGTTGCACATCATCTATGGGAATGAATAAGTGGTCAGCATATCGGACTGCTTCCTTTCCAGGACTGGGAAGGAAATGGAAGACAATAGAATAGAAAGGTGAGGGGAAGGGAAGGAGGAGAGCTAGAAGATGATAGGTGAAGCCAGGTGTGTAGGAAAAGTATTAGCTTAAGAGAAAGGAATCTAGTAGGGGAGGAGAATGGACCATAGGAGAAAAAGGGAGGAGGGAACCCAGGGGGAGGTGGAGGCAGATGAGAAGGGGTGGGGAATAGAAAAAGAGTGGAGGGGGAAGGACCTTTTTTTAAACTGGAAGGAGAAATGGATATTCATGCCATCAGGTTGGAGAATACACAGACCGAATAATATAAGGTGTTGCTCTTCCAGCTTGAGGGTGGCCTCAAGAGGAGGCCAAGGATCAACTTGTCAGAATGGGAATCAGAATTAAAATGTTTGGCTACCTGGGATGTTCTGCATTTGGCAGATGGCATGGAGGTGCTGTACAAAACAGTCCCCCTATTTACAATGGGTTTCACCAATATAGAGGAGGTTGCATTGGGACCCACTTCTCAGGTGAAGTGTTGCCTCATTTGGAAGGACAGTTTGGGGCCCTGAATAGATGTGAGAGAGCAAGTGTAGCACTTTGCATGCTTGCTGGGAGAAAGATAAGGTTAGTGGGAATGTATGGACAAGGGAATCATAGAGGGAGTGAACCATGCGAAAAGCGGAGAGGGGTAGTTAAAGATATGTTTAGTGATAGGATCCCTTTGCAGATGATGGAAGTTGCAGAGAATGATCCATTGGATGCAGTGGGTTGTAGGTAAGAACAAGAACCCTATTACTGTTAATGTACCAGGAAGATTTTTAAATTCTGGCATCTTCCCCCTTCCTTTCTAGTTTTGAAGAAGGGTCTTGGCTCGAAATGTTAATTGTTCATTCATTTCCATGATGCTGCCTGAACTGCTGAGTTCCTCCAGTTTTTTGTGTGTATTATTTTGTATTTCCTACATCTGCAAAATTTCTTGTGTCTATGGTCAATCCCTTGCCTTGAGTCTCAAAATCTTATTCTTAATACCCCATCCGGATAACTTTCCTGCATCAAGCCTCTTAGAATTTACTGTCTTAATGAGATTGCCTCTGAATTTTCTTATAGGATAAGCATGATCCAGGATTAAATCTATTGAGCTGTTATTGCATTCCCTTTTTTTGTTAAACTTTGGGAAACGGGGTTCCATCTGATAACTGGGCATCAAGTGGCAAGCACTCCACTAATTTTATCTTTCACAAGGAAGATGGTTGTGATTGCAGGAATTGGATCATCCCCACCCCAGGATATCACTGCAGACTTCAGGGCAGTGTCCAAGGCCTAACCATCCTAAACAGTTTCTTCATTAACTGAAGCAACACACACAAAAGACAGTAATCCAGGTGAATTGTCCTTTGTGGACACACACAAAATGCAGGAGGAACTTTTGTTCAAATAGCATCTCCAGAGGGAAATGAGCAGATGATGGTTCAGGCCAAGACCCTTCACAACTAGAAGGGAAGAGGGGAGAATTCAGAATCAAAAGATAGGAGAAGGGTAAAGAGCGCAAACTGGCAGGTCACAGGTGAATTCAGGTAGGAGGAATATGGTAAGTAGGTGGTGGAGGAAATAAAAAAGAGAATGATATGAGAAGCTGGGAGGTGATAGGTGGAAGAGGCAAAACACTGAAGGAGGAATCTGATATAAGGCAATAAACCATGGAATAAAAGGAAGTAGATGGGAAACCAGAGGGAGTAAAATGAAGGTGATTGGCAGGTGAAGGAGGGGAAAACAAGGGGCAGAAGAGCCATTGGGATGAGTAAAAGCAAAGGGGGAGCAAGGGAGAGCGGTTACTTGAAGCTGGAAAAATACATGTTGATGCCATCAGGTTGGAGGTGACCAAAATGGATTATTGAGGCTTTTCCAGTCTGTGTCTGACATCAATGTACAGGTAGAGGACATGGATAGTCCTGTCAGTGTCTTAATGATAATTTGAATTAAAATGGCTGGCCACTGTGATACTGGCTTTTGCAGCAGACAGAGCAACATTGCTCAATGAAGTGATCCACTATCTATTGGGACTCACCATAGGGGAACCTGCACCAGGAGCACCGGATGCAATAAATCACACCAATGGATTTGTATGTGAGGTGTTGCCTCAACTGGAAGGACTGTTTATTGCCCTGAATGGTGGCAAGGGCATTGGGTAGGGGCAGGTGTAACATTAGGTATGGTTGTAGGACTAATTGCCAGGAATGGGATCAGTGGGGAGCGACAAGCAGATAAGGGAGTTGCGGAGAGTGATCCCCGTGGACAGTTGTGAGGAGAGGCACAAGCATGATCCGATTGGGGATGGTGGAAGTTGCAGAGAATGATGCTGGATGTGGAGGCTTGTGGGTTAGTATGTGAGGACAAGGGGAACTCTGTCTATATAGGGGAATGGGGTGAGGGCAAACATGGGAAATGGAGGAGATGTGATTTTCTGAAAAAGATGTTGGTAGACATCTCCAGGGATGGAGACAGCTCAACCAAGGGGAGAGAAGTGTTGGAGAATGACCAAGTGAATATGAAGGCAAGGTTGAATTTGAAGGCAGAGTTGATGAAATTGGTGAGTGCCACGTGGGTACAGAAGCAGCACCAATGTAGTGGAGAAAGAGTTAAGGAACATTAACGGTGTAGGTTTGGAACATGCATTTTTCCACATTGCCAGTGAAAAGGTGCACTCGCATGGCTCCAGCTATGTCCACATGACTATACCTTGGTCTGGAGAAAATGGGAGAAGCCAGCCAAAAGATCCAAATTTCCTGCATATGAAATCTCTTGTGTTTTCAATGACAGGGTTGGAATGGGAATGTTAAACAATGTTTGCACCACGTTCAATTCACTTGAAACTTGAATGAAGTACTTCAAAAAAAACCTTGACAAGAAGGTGAATGCTCTTCATGGCACAAGGTGCCACACATGGGCATCTCCAACAAGAGATAACTTGACCATGAACCTTTGATATCCAATGGCATTAACATTACTGTGCCCCATTCATCAGTTTCATTGGATTGACCAGAAATTCAACCAAACCAACAACATGAATATTGTGACAATTTTGCCACCTATGAATTTGAAATGAGTTTATACGTTCTCCCCATGAATACATGCATTTCCTCTGGGTGCTCTGGTTTCCTCCCATATTCCAAAGACATGAGTCAGCAGGTAGGTTGGTTGCATGGATGTAACAGTGTATGCTTTTTGGGCTGAAGGCCTTTGTGCCTTGCCCTATGCTTAAGTAAATTAAAAGACCTGGTTGGATTAAGAGTATCCTGAATCAGGTGATTAATCTACTGGTAACCTAAAACTCTTCAGTCATCTGTAAAACAATCTCGAGCATGATGGAATGCTCTGCACTGAACTGAATAAGTGCAATTCCAACTGCACTGAAGGAACTTGACAACATCCAGGACATGGTAATCCACTTAATTGGTTGGCACCCTGGAAACACATCATTTCCTCCACCATTGGTACATGTGGCTTCAGCATGTGCCACACAGAAAAGATATAGCAATCAATTGGCAATGACATTTCCCAAGCCTGTAATCGCAACCATCAGAGTTCAAAGTGAATTTTTGTATAGGTCATTATATTTTACTTTGATATTCATTTTCCTGTAGACTTTCACAAGAAAACAAATAAATACAATGGAGTAAATGAAAAACTTCACATGAACAAAGACTGACAAGCAATCACTGTGCAAAATAAGGCAAACCCTGCAAATAATAAATAATTTTGTGAACAAGAGTTCTTGAAAGTGAGTCCATAGATTGTGAAATCAGAGCACTGTTGAGGTAAATGAAGTTATTCATACTGGTTCAGTAACCTGATGGTTGAAGAATAATAACTGTTACTGAATGCGGTGGTGTAGGATTTAAGGTTCCTGTACCACCACCTGGATGGCAGCAGTGAGAAAAGAGCATGGCCTGGATGGTGGGGGTCCTTGATGATGGATGCTGCTTTCTTGTGGTAACACTCCTTGTAAATGTATTCAGTGTTGGGGAGAACTATGCCTCCGATCTGGGCTTTATCCACCATTCCTGGGCATTAGTGTTTCTGTACTGGGCAGTGATGCAACCAGTTAGGATACCCTCCACTGGGCATCTGAAGAAGTTGATCAAAACTTTAGATGACACTCCAAATTTGGCATGACAGTGATGGCATTTAGAATAGATCCTCTGATTTGATAACCCCAAAGAATTTAAAGATATTGACCTCCTTCACCTCTGATTCTCCAGTGAGGACTGGCTCATGGACCTGCAGCTATCAATAACCAGGATTTTGGTTTTGCTGACACTGAGCAAGGGGTTGTTATTGTGGTGCCATTCAACTGGATTTTCTATCTCCCTGCTATATGCCAATTCATCACTACCTTCGTCACATCAAGGGCATGGGAACACTACCACTTGTACGTTGTCTGCTGTTCTAACTTAAAAACGTATTGCTAATCCTTCATCTCAGCTGGTCCATTTCTTGTAACTTTATACCAAATGAGAGTACCATGCACAGAAGTACCAAAAGACGTAGGAGTAGAATTAGACCATTTTAGTCCACTCCACCATTCAGTCAAGCTAATACTTTTTTTTCCCTCTCCTCAACCCCATTTTCCAGACTTCCCCTGTAACCTTTGATGCCATCCCCAATCAAGAACCTATCTCTGCCTTAAACATACCCAACGACCTGTCCTCCACAGCTGCATGTGGCAACAAATTCCACAAATTTACCTCCATTTGGCTAAAGAAATTTCTCCACATCTCTATTTTGAATGGATGCCCCTCTATCCTGAGACTGTCCTGAGGAATGGAGCAGTTTGAGATTAAACTGTTCACTTTTGCTTTCTCAAATGCTGTTTTGTATTGGTAATAAATGCTGGCAATTTCTGCATACCAAAAGAAAATTGATCTGCTGCACAGGTACAATCAATTGCAAAGGTCAATGACAATACATGATGAAGTAGTTTAATGTTATACTTTTAAAAGTAAATTTGACAAAAATTGCGGTAGAATTAAAGGTTCTTTCTGAAAAGGATTCTCCAATTTATGGACAGTAAAACATGAGAAAATATACCATTTTTTTTTCTTTTGGGGCCTTTGTTTAAACAATGTGCTATTTCATGTTGCTCTCTTTATATTTTCTCCTAAAATGCAGACCTTTAATTAAAATGAAAACTTTTTGCTGCACTTCTACATGTTTTTCCATTTTGTCAGTTAGATTTTTTCTTCTTTGCTCTTTGCTATTTTGCCAAATTTTGTGTTAGGGCACATTATTTTTTTTTCTGAGCAATCCAGGAGATTGAGTAAGTTTCTGTTTAATATTATGGACCTCCATTAGTTCTAAAGAGACTGCAAATCAGTTCTGCATTCATTTTATGATTACCTTTTTAAAATTTTAATTTAACCTTCAATTTTTACACATGGGATTTATATAATATATTGCTATATAATGTATGAAGCTGTAAACAACTGCAAAATATATCGAAACCAACTGTTTTGCCAGTGGCATAGTTTACGAAAATGAAATTGTGCAGATTAACCATTTTAGGTACTGAATGTCTTTTGGAATTTCCATGTTTGTTAAATGCCAAAAATTATCTTTTGCCAGGATGCATTCTTCATCTGGAATATCATTAATTCTGATGTTTTCTTTGTATGAGTTTTCAAATTCTTTCCTAATCTCTGTCAAATAGCTGTGGTGGGTATTTCATGTGTCAATATTTTGGAAGAATGTACTATAATTCAAATCATGAATTTGTACAGCAGGAGGAACTGTCTTATAAACAAAATGCTGTGTTTCAAAGTTATTGAATTTATATTTGCTTATGTATCTTAATATTGTGACTGAAGAGTCCCAAAATCCCTGAATTTAAATAATTCTATACAGACAGAAATACTCAGGTCCTCCTTTGATTCCATTGTTTGAACATTGAAGAATTAAATCATAAATGCTATCCATTAACTGAGTGAAGTGGCCACAATATACAATGCGCAAGTGTCCATTCGATTCTAAGAAAATGAAACTGCAGAAAATAGCAGTAACGGGTGAAATTATGATATTGATTTGATATACACTGATTGACGTAGACTTATTAGTGGAATGAATGCATTATCAGTTATTAAGTTCAGCTTGCTTTGATATTGTGATAGGTTTTGAGAGTCAAAGGTTGTGCAGATTGTTAAAATCATTGTACATGTTAAATGAAGATAGATTCAATTATTTTAATAGAATTGATGGTTTAGAGTAACATAAGTTATGAGCTTGGTGCTACAGTCTTCACTAAACCATTCATGTTATCTGTGACCAGTGTTGGTTTACCCACGTGCTCATTTGCAAGCATTCACTTTGTGAGATCATCTCAAAGTGGGGTTTGACATGTATGGTAGAAAAGTTAAGATATGGAACCTGTTTTGATTGCAGTATTTTTCCATCTAGGGCACAAATGGCAAAATTTTATTGACATGTTGGCATAGCGTGGCTTGAGCAAAGAGAAGATCATTGAATCACTTGGCCTGCAGGTGTCCTGACATTCCTGTGTGACATTTTTGCAGAGGTAATCATGCCGGCATTATCAACGGGCTCTGGAAATGATTCAGGTATTGTAACTTTCTTTGAGATTGAGAATCCTCTTGCATTTTCCTCTGATTGCTATTGGTGTCAATTTTGCATTATGTGCCAGGAGAAAGTGTAGACCAGTAATAAAATAAATTGTTAAGGATTACTGCTATAGTAAATGCAGTGGGGGATCCATTTCTTTAGTAGGAAACCTGACATCTGTTTTGCAGACTTGTCATAGGTGTCTGCACCTGATTGTATCAGGCCCAAGCCATGGAGAATAAACTGCATTGAATTGCTGAGATGTATAGGAAGTGATGTGATGCTCTCAGTAGCTTCCTTTGGGGTTTCTTTCCCTTTGCAGTTCAATGTTATTAATTCTTTTGGTTTCTGTAAAATGTTTTTGTGATCAAGGTTCATTTCTAACAGATGTGAAAGTAACCTAGCTATCAATTCAAGAATACCCAGGACACCGTAGAGCTTGAGTGTTTATGCTTTACGTATCTTTGCAACTTGTTTGAAATGTTTTTCCTCTCCCCAGCAACCACCCGCTCCCACTCCATATTATCTACTTCAGCAGCTAAAAGCTTGAAAAGGTGTCTGGGGATATCTCATTTTCTTGATGAAAGTCATAGTGAAAATGTATATGCTTAGTGATTCTAAGTTCTTGATCATATTTAACATCCATAAAAGCAAACTTGATTAATGTAGAAAATCATATTGTGTACTTCCCTAAAGAAAGGTTGTTAATTTTATAGTGCACAATTCTCATCTCTTAATAAAATTTAGTAATTGAAAGGAAGTGTACACTGTTCTTGCTGAGTTTGGTCTTTACAAAACAAAGATCACATAGGAGTCATCGTTATCATTGTTGCAAAAGTGAAGTACCGAGTTGTACATGCTCAGAGACACGTGGGCCTTTGATTCCACCTATCAAAAGATCTGAGAGCAGGACTGAGTCACACACACAAAATGCTGGAGGAACGCAGCAGGTCAGCAGCATCTATGGAAATGAATAGACAGCTGAGACCCTTCATCAGGTCTAGAAAAGAAGAGGTAAGATGGCAGAATAAGAAGGTGGTGGAAGAGGGAAGGAGTACAAGATAGAAGGTAATAGGTGAAGCTAAGTAGGTGGGGAAGGTGAGTGATGAAATAAGAAACTGGGAGGTGATGGATGGAAAAGATAAAGAGCTGGAGAAGAAGGAATCTGATAGGAGAGAACAGTAGACCATGATCATGTAAATCACAGAGAAAGGGAAGGAAGAGTGATAGGCAGGTCAGGAGAAAAGGTTAGGGAGGGCAGAGTGGGGAATTGAAGAGGAGAGAAGAGGAGGGGAACAAATCACCAGAAGCTGGAGAAATCAATGTTCATAGCATCAGGTTGGAGGCGACCTAAACAGAATGTGAGGTGTTGCTACACCAACCTGAGAGTTGCTTCTTAATGGCAGAAGAGGAAGCCATGGACCGACATGTCAGAATGAAGATTGTAATTAAAATAGTTGGCCACTGGGAAATCCTGTTTATTGTGGATGAAGTGAAGCTGCTGGACAAAGCGGTTCTCCGATCTATGTCACGTATGTAGAAGAAGCAGCATCAGGAGCACTGGATATAATAGATGACCCCAAAAGATTTGCAGATCAAGCTTTACTTCACCTGCTTCATGTTCAAATTTAGTTGTCATTCAACCATACAGGAATACCCATGAATAGAGCTAAATGAAAGAGTATTACTCTGGGGCCAAGTAGCAAACCACAGTACCATCAGTCACACACAGCACAAGGTAAATATAACATAACAAGCACAAATAAGATAGCAAGCACATATAAGGTAGCAGTAAAACACAGTCACAAAGAAAATAGTCTAAGACCCTGGGTCCATGAATGTTGCAGCAGTCTGCAGTTGAATACAATACAGCTTGTCTTCTGCCGAGTGATCGTGGGGGCTGGCACTGATTGTAGCTTGAACGCAGTGCCACACCACCTCCAGTGGAGTGCACGGACTCCGATACTTCTCTCTTGGGTGACTAAATAGGCGACACTTCAACTTAAGGCCAAATCCTCACTACGACCAAGGCCACACAGCTCCCCTCTCATCCAGCAGTAATCAGTAAATTGGACTTGCAGCATTCTACATTGACAGTGTCCAACAGGGGTTTGTGATCATAAAAAATCCATTTAAAAACGACAGTAAGAACCTTTGGTTGACCCTGGAAAAAGTCGCTACAATTGAATGCACTGCCATCCGACTGGAAGGACTGTTTGGGGTCCTGTTTGGAGGTGTGAGAGAAGGTGATTTGGCAGGTGTAGCACTTCTGCTTGCAGGGCTAAGTGCCAGGAGGAATGAATGGACAAAGGAATCACAGAAGTGATACCAAGGGAGAGTGGAGGGGAGGTAAAGATATGTTTGGTGGTAGGGCCTCATTGAAAATGGCCATTTGGCTGTTCATGTCTGCTCCTCATGTCAATGTTTTCCTGGTTAACCTCTTTTCACAAAATGTTCATTTCTTGATTCTTTCAGTATTCAAACATCTTTTGATCTCTGTTTTGAATGCAATCAGTGATTGAACTTGCACAGCTCTTTCAGGTCAGAAGTTCCAGAGATTTATTACCATCTGACTGGTGGTGCTGCTTTCTGTTTTGGTCTTCGCCTAACTTCGACAGATTGAAGCAGCAAACAATGCTGGAGGAATTCTGCTCATCTAGCGGCACCTGTGTGTGTGTGTGTTTGTGTGTCTCCTTGTAGTCCTGAAGTAGTGTATCGATCCAAAATTCCTTTCCTCCTACAGATGCTACTTGACCTGATTTCCTTCAGCAGATTATTTGTGCTGCAGTTTCAAGCATCTGTGGTCCCTTGTGTCTCCTTTGATATAGTGAACCCTAATTCTGTAGTTTTCAGCTACCAGAACAATCTTTCAAATCTTGCTCTTAACTCTAGACAATAGAGACCTAGCCTACCCAATCTCTCCTGACATTATAGACTTGGCATTTCAGTGCCATTTTGAAGAATCTATGTCCTATCTCTGTAGCAAATATATTCTCCTTTGGAAAGCAATACTTCAAGGCCTTCATAATTGTATTAATTGTTCATGTACGCAAAAATAGTAGCAATAATGATCAGGTAATCAACTGCAGTCCTAATTGATGACTGTGTTTGCATGTTAGCTTTCAGTGGCGTACAAGGATACCTGTCCAAGTCAACATCAACATTTCCCAATGCCTTGCCATTTAAAAAAAAATACCCAGCACTTCTGCTTTTATCCACTGAAGCAGATACGCTCATATTTTCCACATTGTAGTCCAGCAGCCAAATTGTTTTCTGCTTGTTTAACTCCTTAACAGTCTCTTGAAGCCTCATGTATGTCCATTACTCACATTCCCATAGCTTCAAAGCATCAACAAACTTGGTAATATTACTTTGATTCACTCAGACAGATTGGGGCTCAAACTTACATACCTGCACTCAGATCACATAAGCCTGATCATAACTTGTTTATTCCAACTTGATTATAGAAATTATAGACCAGTGAGTCTTACTTCGTGGTTGGTTAGTTGATGGGGAGGCAGGATTCATGAACATTTAGTGAGGCGTTTTTGAGTATTTGGGGTGTTGCAAGGAGGAATTAAACATGAAGTTAATCATATGATCAAAATAGCTGAAAATCTCCCCTATCAAAGCATTTCCCCCTCCCCCTCCTACTTTCAAATCTCTTACTATCTTTCCTTTCAGTTAGTCCTGATAAAGGGTCTCGGCCCGAAACGTCAATAGTTCTTCTCCTTCTAGATGCTGCCTGGCCTGCTGTGTTCCACCAGCATTTTGTGTGTGTTGCTTTTATTATCAAAGTACATGTACATCACCATATACAACCCTGAGATTCTTTTTTTTTTGGGCATACTCAATTAATCCATGATAGAATAATAACCATAATAAAATATTTGACAGTCTGCACCAACTTTGCCATTAAACCAGTGTGCAAAAAAACAACAAACTATGCAAATACAAAAAGAAACCAGTAATTAAATAAATAAATAATAAGTGTCGAGAATGTAAGATGAAGAGCCCTTGAAAGTGAGCCCATTGGTTGTGGGAACATTTTAATGATAGGGTAGGTGAAGATGAGTGACGTTATTACCTTAAGCTGAAGAGCCTGATGTTTGAGGGGTAATAACTGTTTGTGAGCCTGCTGGTGAGAGTCCTGAGACTCCTGTAGCACCTTCCTGATGGCAGCGGTGAGAAGACAGAATGACCTGGGTGGTGCGAGTCCATGATGGACGCTACTTTCCTGTGACAGTGCTCCGTGGAGGTGTGCCCATTGGTGGAAGGGCTTTACCCGTAACAAATTGGGCCGTTTCCATCACATTTTGTAGGATTTTCCATTCAAGGGCATTGGCAGTTCCATGCCAGACTATGATTCAGTCAGTCAGTATACTCCCCATCACTTATGGATTGAAGTTTGAGATGTCATGCCGAATCTTCACAAATTTCTAAGGAAGTAGGTGTGCTGCCATGCTTTTTTCATTATTATACTCCCATCTAGGCCCTGGACTGGGTCACTGAAATAATATCAGCAAGGAATTTAAAGCTCCTTGCCATTTCCACCTTTGAGGACTAGCTCATGGACCTCCGGTTTCCTGCTCCTGAAGTCAATTATCAGCTGCTTGGTCTTTCTGACATCGAGACAGAGGTCTCAACCCAAATTTCATTCTCCCTCCTATACAGGGATATCTGTTTTGTCAATCCTTCACAGAATCATGCATATCTCAACGAGGCAGTCTGTTTTTCTGAACTCCATGACAAATGGTACAATGTAATTTGATCTGTCATAGGAACCAACCTCCAACCATGGAATCAATCTCATAAATCTATTGTGTTCCGGAAGAAAATCTTCATTTGGATGCAGAGGCAAAAATTGTACATGCTGTTTCTATTGAGTACTGTATCCAGGGATGATACAAAAGCCCTGTATGGTCTCAATGAGATTTGCTTACTTTTGTATTCCAGATCCTTCCTACCTCCTATCCACTGTCATACTAATTTCTTGCATATTTAATTTCTCCTCCTGGACAACCAGCACAAACTAATACCCCAGTTCACCAACATTTTACTAGTTTCTCCATGTTTAAACTTCTCCTCATTTTTTCCCCAATCAAAGCATATGCCCTCTCCATTTTCATCACATTACACTCTATCTGCCACTACCTTGCTTACTTATATATTCTGACTGTAATCTTTTGCAGACCGTCACACTCTCCCTGCTGCTCCTTTTCCATCTAGTTTTGTTATATCAGCAAAATTGGATACATTATACAATCTTTTCATTTCAAATCATCAATTTAAATTGTGATGTGAAAGTCCTGGACTGGTGTCTGCTGAATGCGATCTATTATTCTGCTTGTTTCCTGTCGTTTAACCAATCCTCACTCTACCATTATGTTATTCCCAGCCCAGTCCCATGAGTCTTTATGCAGCAACTGTTTGTGTGAAACCACCTTCAAATCATTTTTGTAAATCCAAATACATTACCAATACTGTTTACCCATTAGTTATCCCCAGGGTTATATGCTTTGAAAATATTTGGTTTGTTATACATGATTTTCCCTTCAGAAGGCTATGTTGACTCTATCAGACCACAATTTTCCAAGTGCCTTGCTGCTTTGTCCTAAATAATGGATTCCAGAATGTTGCTGCCAAAAGATGTCAAACTAACTGGTCTTTGGTTCTTTTATTCTCTTTTCTTAAATAACAATACAGCATTTGCCAGCTTCCTGTTGAGTCTATTCCAGAATCTGAGAAAATTTGGTAGTTCATCACAATGCAAGCACTATCTCTCGCCACTTCTTATAGAACCCGTGGATACAGGATATCAGATTAGGGGAACTTGTCCAGTTTAATTCTCTTCAATTTCTGTATTATCTTCTGAATTGATATTGGTGATTAAGTTACTTCAGGCAGTTGTACCTCCTCCATTTCTAATTCTTTTCTGTAATGAACACAAGTATAAAAGTTCAACCAGAGAGAAATTAAAGTATTTCTCTCACCATTGTCTGTATGGGACTATGCTTATTTGCTATTTTGTTTTTTTCCCCAGTGCTGAAGTAGAAGATGTTGCACATATTAATTTACATCAATAATCCATTTCCAGTTTAAATACTTAACTTAGCCAGTGCTTATTTCTAAAAATTCTACACAATTGGTAACATTTCAGTGATGCCTTCTCAACCCTCTTCACCTCATCAGGTTTGATGAAATTTAAATGTAAATAGGATTCATTTTCATTTTGAACGCATTATGCATTTAAGTATGCATATATTATGAGCACTGAAATACATAATTTCTTCAAGTAGGATGCATTAACCTGTTCTTCCTGATCGGAAAGGAATTGACCAGCACAGTTTGATATGCAAAATGGGTACATTGGATTTCATAAAGAATTTTTGACATGCATTAGGGCAAATTTTAGCAAACGTTAAGTGTGTTTCAAAATAACTTAAAATAAATTTAAACAAATAACTGATAGTTCTCCAGAAGCAACAAACCAGGCTTATGAACACAATATAAATCTTGTTCTGCTTTGTAACTTGATAAGTCCTTTAAAAATACAGAAAGCAATTGAATATTAAATTAAAATTCGGATGCATCCAAAGTGTGTGTCAGATCGATTCTGAAACCTCATCAATCTTCAGGCCTTGTTTATGCTTCTCTCCAGCTGCTTGGCCAGATTGATTGGATGACCAAAACATGAGTGCTTGGGGTGAGATGGGGTGATCAATCCTACTTGCGGTGCAGTGGAGTATTTCTAATGGGTAATTCAAGATCTGATTGAATGAACTGAGCTATTTTCACTTGTGTTTCAGTTAGTGCTTAAAAGCTGACCATTGGATCCTAATTTATGCATTTGTGGAATATAAAGTCTGTTACAAATGATCAAGCCATTGTGCCATTTGCACACTTCCGGTTCAGGTGTGATGTCACAGCTTGCAATGTGAACTTCACTGGTCAAAGTGGTAATGCAGAACCAGCCGTGAACTGAATTACTGAGAACTTCCAGCATTTTGTTTCTATTTTACTGCTGAAGTGTAGTTCTTGACCCACTGTGATACTTTGTTTGTTGAACTGAACTGATAAGTACAAATAAAAAATCTTCAACTATTTAAACTGTAGCTATTACATTAAATTATATGTATTATTACTCTTGTTAAATATCCTTTAAATAGCTGAATAATTCAATTGAGTTTGTGATGGCTGCTGCAGCTTTTATTGTGATGAGTTGCTTTCGATAAGTACCTTCCTATTAAAAGTTGTAATAATTGCAACTTTTTCAAAGAGAAAGGGAAAGCAGATTTGTATCCAGTTTGAGAATTATTCTTCAGATGCCACATAATCTTACCTGATGCCAGAAATTGTGGCCAGCTCCTGTCTGAGGTGAGAATTTATAAAAAGTTACTTTGTTTGGAAAACTTTGAGAATAGCATCATAAACTTACAGCCAAATATTGTGCATTGCATTAAACATGTGAGATGGAATTTTAGAACATGTTGTAAGTTTGTGTTTTATTAACACCATAGTTTAGCTGCACCATTAGTTTCCTGGTTTCTCGGAATCCAATAAATATGTGCTCTGTGGTTCTGATTTCATTTTATAAAATTAATTAAAATATAGTTTATGTGAACATAATGTTTTCTTTTGCCTCCTTTGTTCAAAACCATATGGAAACATCTAAATTTTCAGTCATGGACAAATGTCGATATTATGCCTTTTTTAAAATTATAAACCCTGCTTTATAACTTAGGCAGCCCTTTTCTAATAGCTATGAGGGAAATGACAAGAATGGCGATATTAAATTTCTCTAGACTAACAGTAAATTTTTCCATACTGCTGTCAAAAACGTTGAACATCTGGAACCTGCTGTGTGAGTGCATGGCTCACTGCAGGAACATTTTATCAATTTTTAGTTATTCTCTTGCTACTAAAAACTTTCCATGCAGTGCTTCAGATCAAATAAAGTCTTGAGCAGTTAAATCTTTCAAAAAAACCAGTTCAACATTGGGAAGGCATCTTTTTTAATGTTATTAGCACATGGGATTTGACAGTTTTTCTGTCTTAAAGTGCATCTTGGCAGATATAATGAAAATTCTTTCTAGTATTTGAATAAAAATAAAATTTTGTTTTATTTTGAAATTAAAACCTGTTTAATATTTAGGTAGTTAAATCAATAGATTTACTTTTAAGGACTCTATAAACTCATGTTTTTGATAATTATTGTGTATGTATTTATTACTTTTGGTTTTTTGTACTTGCAGAGTGTGTCTTTTGCACGTTGATTGTCCATCTTTGGCCTGTGCCATTTCCTTGATTCTGTTTTTGTATTTACTGTGAATGCCTGCAAGAAGATGAATCTTAGGGTAGTGTATGGTGACATGCATGTACTTGAACTCTGATCTTGCATTTGTGCCCTTACTACACACAGTAACTAATGTGACTGAGAGAGGTACTACTACAGAGTCACTGCTTCCAGCCTGAAGGTTTGTCAACTTCTAATTTCCCTCACCTAAATCCTGAAGTGGTGCCATTGTTTATTTTGTACACGTGTAATAAAGTGCAACTTAATTTACATTTATGTTAATCTGTGTTTGCCCTTGTAATATACTGTGCTGCTACTGCAATAAAGCTGATTTTGTAGCCTTTATACCCTCTATATGTATAGACAATAGACAGTAGGTGCAGGAGTAGGCCATTCGGCCCTTTGAGCCAGCACCGCTATTCACTGTGATCATGGCTGATCATCCACAATCAGTACCCCATTCCTGCCTTCTCCCCATATCCCTTGACTCCGCTATCTTTAAGAGCTCTATCTAACTTCCTTCAAAGCATCCAGAGAATTGGCCTTCACTGCCTTCTGAGGCAGAGCATTCCACAGATCCACAACTCTCTGGGTGAAAGAGTTTTTCCTCAACTCTGTTCTAAATGGCCTACCCTTATCCTTACACTGTGGCCTCTGGTTCTGGACTCCCCCAACATTGGGAACATGTTTCCTGCCTCTAGCGTGTCCAATCCCTTAATAATCTTATATGTTTCAAGCAGATCCCCTCTCATCCTTCTAAATTCCAGTGTATACAAGCCCGGTCACTCTAATCTTTCAACATAAGACAATCTTGCCATTCCGGGAATTAACCTCGTGAACCTACGCTGCACTCCCTCAATAGCAAGAATGTCCTTCCTCAAATTTGGAGACCAAAACTGCACACAATACTCCAGGTGTGCTCTCACCCCCCCCAGGGCCCTGTACAACTGCAGAAGGACCTCTTTGCTCTTATACTCAACTCCCCTTGTTATGAAGGCCAACATGCCATTAGCTTTCTTCCCTGCCTGCTGTACCTACATGCTCACTTTCAGTGATGATGAACTGGGACACCTAGATCTCGTTGTACTTCCCGTTTTCCTAACTGGACACCATTCAGATAGTAATCTGCCTTCCTGTTCTTTCCACCAAAGTGGATAACCTCACATTTATCCACATTAAACTGCATCTGCCATGCATCTGCCCACTCACCCAACCTGTCCAAGTCACCCTGCATTCTCCTCATATTTCACACTGCCACCTAGCTTTGTGTTTTCTGCAAATTTGCTAATGTTACTTTTAATCCCTTCTTCTAAATCATTAATGTATATTGTAAATAGCTGCCATCCCAGCACTGAGCCTTGCAGTACCCCACTAGTCACTGCCTCCCAATCTGAAAAGGACCCGTTAATCCCAACTCTTTATTTCCTGTCTGCCAACCAATTTTCTATCCATGTCAGTACCCTACCCCCAATACCACGTGCTCTAATTTTGCCCACTAATCTCTTATGTGGGACCTTGTCAAAGGCTTTCTGAAAATCCAGGTACACTACATCCACTGGCTCTCCCTTGTCCATTTTCATCGTTACATCCTCAAAAAATTCCAGAAGATTAGTCAAGCATGATTTCCCCTTCGTAAATCCATGCTGACTCGGACCGATACTGTTACTGCTATCCAAACAGGAGAAATTCTGCAGATGCTGGAAATCCTAAGCAACATAACACAAAATGCTGGAGAACATAGCATGTTAGGCAGCATCCATGGAAATGAATAAACAGTCGGTGTTTCGGGCTGATACCCTTCAGGACTGGATCGGAAGGGAAAACCAGAATAAAAAGGGGGGGAGGGGAAGTAGGCTAGCTAGAAGGGTGAAGCCAGGCAGGAAGGATAAGCAAAGGTCTGCAGAGCAAGGAATCAGATAAAGCAGAGTGGACCATAGAAGAAAGGGAAAGTGGAGGGGACCAGAGGGAACTGATAGGCAGCTGAGAAAGAGGTAAGAGCCAGAGTGGGGAATAGAAGAAGAGGAGCGGAGGAGGGATTTGTTTACCAGAAGGAGAAAGCTATATTCATCCTACCAGGTTGGAGGCTACTAAGATAGAATATAAGACAGGAACGGAAACAGGCCAGTCTGCCCATTGAGTCTGGTCCACCATTCCATCATGGTTGATTCCAGATCTCTCACAACCCCATACATCTGCCTTCTTGCTATATCCTTTGATGCCCTGACCGATCAGGAAATAATCAGCTTTCACCTTAAATATACCCACAGACTTGGCTTCCACTGCAGTTTGTGGCAGAGCATTCCACGGATTTACTACTCTCTGGCTGTAGGATCACCCTCAATTTTGAGGCTGTGCACTGTAGTCTGGATGCACCCACTGTAGGAAACATCCTCTCCATACCCACCTTATCTATTCCTTTCAACATTCGGTAGGTTTCAATGAGATCCCCATGCATTCTTCTAAATTCGAGTGAGTACAGGCCCAAAGCTGCCAAACACTCCTCATATGTTGACGTACAAATAAGCTGGATGAACTCAGCAGGTCAGGCAGCAGCCGTTGAAATGAGCAATCAATGCTTCGAGCTGAGACCCTTCGTCAGGGCTTCTGGTCTCGGCCCGAAATGTTGACTGCTCATTTCAACCGATGCTGCCCAACCTGCTGAGTTCATCCAGCTTGTTTGTACATCTTGATTTGACCACAGCATCTGCAGTGTACTTTGTGTTTACTCCTCATATGTTAATCCCTTCATTCCTAGAATCATCCTTGTGAACCTCCTCTAGACTCTCTCCAGTGACAACACATCCTTTCTGAGATATGGGCCCAAAACTGCTGACAGTAGTCCAAGTAGGGCCTGTCTAGTAAAGGCTCAGAATTATCTCCTTGCTTTTATATTCTATTCCCCTTGAAATAAATGCAAACGTTGCTTTTGACTTCTTTTCCACAGACTCAACCTGTAAATTAACCTTTTGGGAATGTTACACGAGGCCTCCTGTACCTCTGATGTTTGAACCTTCTCCCCATTTTGATAATAGTCTGCACTCTTGTTCCTTTAACTAAAATGCATTATCATACATTTCCAACACTGTATCCAATCTGCCACTTTTTTGCCCATTCTTCTAATTTGACTTAAGTCCTGCTGCAATCGCATTGCTTCTTCAGCATTACCTACCTCTTCATCTATCTTCGTATCATCCGCAAACTTTGCCACAAAGCCATCAATTCCATTATCTAAATCATTGACAAACAATGTGAAAAGCAGGGTTCCCAATACTGACCCCTGAGGAATACCACTAGTCACCAGCAGCCAATCAGAAAAAGCTCCTTTCATTCCCACTTGCTGCTTTCTGCCAGTCAGCCAATATATTATCCATGCTAGTATCTCTTCAGTAACACTGTAGGGTTTTATCTTAAATAGCCTCATATGTGACACCTTATCAAATGCCTTCTGAAAATCCAAGTAAATAACATCCATTACCTCTCCTTTGTCCATGCTGCTTGTTCCTTTCTCAAAGAACTCTAAATGCATTTGTCAGATTTCCCTTTAGAGAAACCATGCTGACTTTGACTTATTTTATCATTAGTCTCCAAGTACCTCGAAATTTCATCCTTAATAACAGACTCCAACACTTTCCTAATCACTGAGGTTAGACTAACTGCCCTATAATTTCCTTTATT